>NW_027555847.1:471104472-471324472 GCF_003287225.1 Phascolarctos cinereus
AAAAATCATCTCAAAATGACTATAGATTAAATGAAGATGGAACATTTTGTGGAACTTGAAACAATAATTACCCTTACTTAAAAAAAAGAGCCTTCTATTTTGTTACACATGCAAAGAAGAAATAAACACAATCCAGCTATCTATCTCAATCATGAATGTCACATAGTATTTTTACATACTGTGGGTTAGTCATAGGAACAGGAGATGCTGAAATAATATGGAAAGTTCTGTATGTTTTTTAACTTCATAGCAATTTTAGAAATAATGGTGCAGAACATGAAAATCATGATGGTTCTATTTTTCATTCCTTACGAGTTAAAAAAGATTTTTATACAAAACTTGAGTCAGTTAATATTCTAGAAAGAGCATAGATGTATGGTTAATTCAAAACATTAGGTTGAACAAATATATAATTTCTTACTGTGTAATATAGCCATATTAATATTTAGGTTATGTTGACATGATGCGAAGCATCTGAAAGTAAATTTTAAAATCCAGTTTCATTTGGATAAAAGTCATTGGCATATTCAGTCTTGTGTAGATACAGATATTCTCTCTGTCTCTGCCTCTGTCTGTCTCTCTGTCTCTCTCCTTTCACACATACATACATACATACACACACACACACACACACACACACACACACACACACACACATACACACACACACTCCTCATCTGTATCTAAAGTCCCTCTGTTTCCAAAGCAGAAACCAATTCCCATGGTCAGGTAGCAATTGACCCAATGCATATAATCGACTGACAGAGAACTGAGGGCAGACTGCAGGCTTTGTGCATGCCAATGAGAATGACTGAAGATACCTGCTATGGCTAGTCCTATAATCTATCTTTGTCACCTGAAAAGTCTGCACTGTAATAGCTACAGCTGTTGTGTATATGGCCCATCCTTTCCGGTGACCATACGGTCTGCACTATATGGAACCATCTCTGATTACTTCAAACAGACACAATCAAGCAGCTGCTGCTACTGCTGTTTCTCAGCAGACGGCGTCAGGATCATATTGCTGCCCATTAGTGCCTCAAAGTTGTTGCATTTTTTTAAGTATCCTGTTTGCTAGGCACACCATTTGCATCTTTCAGATGATTATACTGCTACAGCTTTTACCTCCTGGAAGATTGAACCGTGAATCAGGGAAACTCAGGCCATTTTGACTTTTCTGATGACTTTGGTGGCCTTCTCCTCCACTTAACGTTTTACATGACCTTTGAGTTTGCAATAGTCTGCTGTTTGGTCTCCTACTTCAAGTCTCTCCCTGATCTAATCCATCCTCTACTCTGCTATCAAAATTCCTAAAAGACAGGTCTAACCATGTCACACATACCACTCCATTTTACTCTAAATTCCAAGTGGCTGCCTATTACCTCCACGATCAAATATACAATTCTCTCTGTGGCTCTCAAAGTCCTTCATCACCTGGCTTCTTCCTACCGTTCTCATCTTCTTACACCTAACTCCCCTCAGTGTATGCTGCCATCCAGTGACTGTCCTCCTTGCTATTCCCTATGCAATACACTCTATCTCCCAACTCCAATCACTGTCCTCCCTATGCCTGGAATTCTCTCCCTCCTTTTTCCCTCCTTAGCTTCCCTGGCTTCCTTCAAGGCCCAGCTAAAATCTCCCCTTCTACAGGCAGCCCTTCCCAATCCTCCTTAATGCTAATGCCTTTCTTCTGTTTATTATCTCCAATTTATCCTATATACATCTTATTTGGACACAGTATTCTCCCACACTAGACTGTGAGAGCCAGAATTGTTTTTTTTTAAACACTTTTTTGGCATTCTCAGCATTTAGTGCCATGTCTAGTACATAGTAGGTGCTTACTAAATGCCAGTTGAGTGACTGTGACCTTAACTAAAGCTTTCTGATTTTCCCTTTCTTCAAAATAATACTTATGGGGACAAGTAGGTGGTATAATGGATAGAGCACCAGCTCTGGAGTCAGGAGGACCTGAGTTCAAATTCAGCCTCAGACACTTGACACTTACTAGCTGTGTGACCCTGGGCAAGTCACTTAACCCCATTGCCTAGTCAAAAAGCAAAACAAAACAATAGTTATGATAAGCAGAGTTGTTAGAACCGAATGAGAACATATAAAGCACTTTTTCTATGCTACAGCCCCACCCCCCCGAAATGTAAGTTGTCATTATTATTATTATTATTATTATTATTATTATTATTATTATTATTATTATTAATTTGGGTTTCCTCTAATAACAAAAAGGGGGCAAATGCTCTAATAACTTTCGTATCTCATAGTTATAACTGGAAAAGATATTTGAATTGGCAAGGAAATACAGTTCACTCTCAATTATCTGCAGCTGTATCCCTGGCAAATGTTGCTTTTAAGCCCACTGACAGTTACCACCTCCTCTTCTTAAATATTTGCTTTGTTGATATCTGGGATACTCACTATTCATAGCTCCAAAACAACTTAATTATAGCTCTCCAGCAACTCTTATTTGCTTTGCATGAGAAACCATTTGAAATGCAAATGTACCTTCCCAGCTCTAGGGCCTGTTAAAGAAAAGACAAATTTCATCTAAGAAATGATAGCTAAAAACATAGCCAACAGTAGGGTGTAACTACATTATAGATGCAAGCCCTTCCTTTAGCCGAGTTGAAGTCATGACCTATCTATACCTTGCTCTTCACCTTAAGAGAGTGGGGCACTTTCCCTCCCTCACTGGACAATTTATCTCCAGGCTGTCTTTGTTTCAGACCCTGGTCTGACCTATTCAAACCTAAGTTGGTTTTCCTGACTGATAAATTTTGGCTTTTCTATCAGCTTTATTCTGGACTACAACCCTTGGAGTGCATTTGCTCACCTCGTTTCATAACTGTAACCTGTGACCCAGAATTGAAGATTTTGACTTTACACAGACCTGGTTTAATCTTGGGAGAATATCTCAAAAATCTCTCTTTGGCTTATACTCCAACTCTGCATTTGCCCTGGGAATAGTGTGTTCATTTCTTAGTCTCTACAAAAGGGTAAAGAGAGGACTGTTAGTTTTGTTATGGAAGAAATACTTTCTTTCTGAATTCATGTTGTCGGTAACTACTGCCAAAATATATTTGTTAAAATACAGAAATTATAGAGGCAGAAACCTCAGTTTTATGATTATGTCCAAGTATAGGTTCAGGCCTTAGAGAAAACCAGGACCCCTGTTAGGATTCTCAAAAGTCCTCTTATCGGCAAAGTTATATCAGTGACAGAGAAATAATTCTTTTGCGTATTAACATCTTTTACATTCTTCTTAGGCCATGAAAGTTAAAGAAAAGACAGATGCATACTCCCATGTTTCTTTCAACATCATAAAATTTGAACAAATTTAGTTAAACTGAGTTGTAATCTCATATGTTCCTTAAGTAAAGAAACCCTGCTAAATAAACTCTATAGGTAAACTGAGTCAGATTTCAGGTTAAACTACATTTAGAGGGTTCACAAATAGGCTAATTGATGAGGAAGCTTTACATGTGGCTGAAGAGTCGGGGAAGGTAGAGATTCTTCGTCTGGCATCTTAGCTAAGTAATGTTTAAGGCCAAAGTAACATTTAAGTAAATTTTCACACCCCAAGGGACAGGTTTTGGTCAATTTGATAGGAAAAATGGTCCTGATCTTTCCTTAACATTATTCTATAAGTCAGATTTTGGTCAGGTGAGGTTAATAAGTCAAAAATAAAGAATTCCCAAAAGTCCCCATGCTCAAGTTTAGACACAGAAGAGAGACAGGCTTTATTTCACATACCAAAAAAATACAAAATGACCCATGCTGGAACCCATAAACAATAAAACCATCCTCCTGCTCTCTCTGGTGAATCTCCAACTATGTGAGACACTTATATATTTCTCCAGACTTATACTTCCTTAAGTTTGAGGCTCTCCCTTTCCCCCCACAAAAGGAAAGCAGTTGAAGTTGTAAGATTGTCGAATACCCCATCCTTCCAGGGAATGTCACTTTCTCAGACTTCTACACAGTTTTGCAGAATTACAATAATAGTCTTCTCGAGACCTCTCCCAAAGTGACAAGTGACCAGGATTTCTCAAGAGTTAATCTACCTTCTCTAGACATGCACAGCCTACATAACTCACAAACCCACTAAATAACAAAGTCAGATTTATATTTCCATAACCTGACTCTGTCCTTTTCCCTTGCTATTCTCCTGCTTGGTATGGGAACTTGGTGTTGTTTAAATATTCCTTCTGTGCATCTGGGAGGATTATTCCTAGAATTCCTTTCCTTCTTTAGGAAGTCCTTGACAATGGCATTGCCACTTCGCTGCTTCTACCGTACCTGTCAGCTCCCAGCTTGGTACAGGAATTGCTTAATGCCATCCCACTGCCATTGCTTCCTCTGCTGGGGCTATGCAACCATACGTCAGAACCTCAGGCTTTCCTCTAGTGTCCTTGTTTCGCTCTTTTGATGTAGTCTTTCTCTTCTTTCTGTCCATAAGCTCTGACTATCTCCATTTGTCTTCTGTCTCTTCTTTCTATTATAAAGGCCAAGTTCAATGGAATCCTATAAGACTAGCCATGATTCGATAATGCTCAAATACTGTATCAATGGAGATGTTTACTTCTTGTATAAGAAGATGACTTTAATACCAGAACAAAACCCTTGTCGGAAGGTGTCAGTGAAGACAGTTTAATGCCTGCACTGTGCACGCTGACACAATGTTAGTTATGCCCTTGGATCAATCAGTTACTTTGTAATGGCATTTAGTTTTGCATTTTTGATCAACCTCTTTGTCCTTAAGCCTTAGAGCTAAATTTCACATTTAGAGGAATAGAAGGAAGCAGACCCCTTGTTAATCCAATCCACTTTAGACCAAATGGCAAAGCCACACCATAAAGATGGCATTCCTGAATAGCTGGAGAACTATTCAGTTCCTATTCCTAGCCATCTGCTCTACTTCCTGCTGTTCTATTATACCTAGTCTTGGAAAGGGGTGATTCCAAAGATGAGGTATGAGGAGGAGGAAAGTTCTCAGGCTGAAATTTGACTCTAAGATTTAAGGACAAATGAAGTTGATTAAAACCGCAAAACTATGTGCCGTATCCTTTACCTGGCTGCAGAATGCCATTTGTTTTCGCAGTCAAATCTGGTGGTTGAATTCAATGGAACACTAATCTGGCTCTGTGAATAAAATTCCAGACCACAAACTGAGTAAAGGCTCTCTGCCTCATAAAAAAAAAAAAGATTACCTGAGTTTTGCCTTTTTGATAAACTTTTTATCCTTAAAGCTGAGAGCCAAAATTTAACCTAAGATCTTTCCTCCTTGACACTACCCCTATTCAAGGCTAGGTAAAACAGAACAACAGGAAATAGAGTAGAGGGGTAGGAGTGGACCTGAAAGTTCTCTAATCTTCTGGAGCTTCATCTTTATGATATGGCTTCGTTGTTTGGTCTAAAGTGGATTGGATTAGCCAAGGGTTTGCTTCTCTCCATTCCTTTAAAATCTGAATTATCTGTGGTTCAAAGAAAAAACATTCTGAAAGCACAAAGTTTCAATATTTAAAACCAAACCTTGCTGATAAACTTATAAATTTAGGTGGTACTCTTCTGAAAATCCAGAGCAATGTGAGGATGCTTTTAAAACCCTGCCCCTAGCCATGAACTTGCTATCTTAACTGAATATCATCTTTCACCTGCTAAGCATATTACTGCTCCTATGTAGCATCTTACAGATTCTCCTTTCATTTTAAATGCAACCTGATTCAATCACTAAAAATGGACATAATTTTTCTGCCTTAAGATAATGCTGGGCTGTAAATTTAACTAAATTGCCAATAAAGTCACCTTGGATCATAGGAAAACCCATTATTTCCAGCACATTCCCAGATTACATCAGGAACAGTCATATGAAAGATCTCAGAGCAATAAGCTGTTTGCCTCTGGAAGCCTGAGATCTTACTAGAGACCTTGTCCTCAGAAAAGGACAATTAAATGCTAAAGAAATAATAGAGGTGAAAGTACCTCCATTCCATTTTCATTGTATTCCATTCAATTTAACAAACATTATTAAGTCACTGTTGTGTAACAGGTTGTGTAGGTACAAAGTATTCAAAGACAAAAATGAAACCATATCTGCCCTCAAGGAACTTATATTGTTAACAGAGGAAACAAAAATGCACAGATATCAGTAAATGCAACCTGGATGTAAAATAAATAGAATGTGGTTTCAGGAGAAGAAGCGTTAAGGACTTAGAAAGCTCAACCCTTATGCCATTCTGACACTTCAGGCTTCTTTTCCTTTCAGTCTGTCTGTGGCATGTGAAACTATGTATTCAAGAAAATGCTTACCACAAGTCAAGATGGCCTCTCAGCATTAAGGAGACTCAAGCTCTAAAGCAGATGCCAAGTTTGACTGACTTTTTTTTATTGAATTATTGCCACTCAATGACCTTTGGACAACTGAAATATATCTTTTTGAATTCAGAACAAAAATCCAGTTTGTTTTAACAGAATGCAAAAATGAGGCTATATTCATGGATGTGCTAGAGTCCAGGTAAACTGACTAGCAAGAGCCTATCTTTAAATTTTTGGTGTGATCCTTTACTACTTGGAAATTGTCAATTTCTACAAATCAAGGCTTGATTTATTGTTTTGTTCATTTTCTAGATTTAAGATAGTGATAGAGTAAAAGTTAATAAGGCAGATTAAATTTTAAAATGTATCCTGCACTCTTTTTTTTTTAGGAGAGACAGTTGAAACATTTACCAACAAAACTCTGACAATAGCTATAGGTTTATTTTCATGGATAAAGAGGTGAGGTGAAAAACCTCTACTGAAGTACTCCTCCAAGGCCTCATTGTACCATGAAGGTGACCCTGGCTTCTTGAAGGCTATACCACTGGCTTGAAAGCAAAGGCCACCCTCCATCTCTCCAACTCTTTCCACATATTCATTTTCAAACTTGTGATCAACTTTATTATTCAGGGTTTAATGAGTCTGTTTGTTCATCCATAGCAATGATACTCATACCCTGGGCTTTTGAGCCATATGTGACTCTTTCAAGAGCACCTTGGACCAATAATCACTTCTTCAAGGAAAGATTAAACATATTCTGCTTGGTCCCAGAAGGCAGAACTATTTACCATAAGAGAAAAGATTTCATTTCAAGATAGGGCCAAGTTTCCTAAATAATGTGTCAAAAAGTGTCATGGGCCTCCTCATGGGGTAAATGAATTCTTATTACTGTTGCTGCTCAGGAGGAACCCACCTGACCAGATGTTTGTAGACAGGCTTCAAGCTTTAGATAGAAGTTGGGTTAGGTGACAATAAGTCTATGATTTCATGACATTTTCCTTTAGAATCCCTGTTTTCCAACTCTGAGGTACCACCTCACACCTATCAGATTGTCTAATATACAAAAAAAGGAAAATCAAAAATGTTGGAGGGGATGTGGGAAAACTGGGACACTAATGCACTGTTGGTGGAGTTGTGAATTGATCCAACCATTAAGGAGAACAATCAGGAACTTACCATCTCAGGAAGGGGGGATGGGAAGGAGGTATAGAATTTGGAACTTGAAACTTTAAAAAAAACTAATTTTAAAAATTGTTTTAACATGTAATTGAGGGGTGGTGGGAAATATTATTTTAAAAAAAGAATCCCTGTTTTCCTTCAAAACAAATTTCAAGCACTACTTCCTATGGGAAGCCTTTCCTGATCCCCCCAACCCTAGTGCCTCCTCCTCCAATTCCTTTATGCTTATTGTGTATATATGTTAATGTGTAGATATTGTCTCCCTCAATAGCAAGTAAGCTTCCTGGGGGCAGGGACTGTTTTATTTTGGCCTTTGTATCCCCAGCACCCAGCACAATATCTGGCACATAGTAGACACAATAAATGGTTATAAATTGATTGATGAATTGTAATGAGATATTTAATTATACAGGGTCAGCAGATAGAGTTGCAATATATCTGTTTTGATTAATGAGGATAATAAGCATGGCTCAAGAGTCCATGGGTATCACTAGAACTTTAGATACTCTACCATATCCTCTCTTTTGCTCTCTGTCTTGGACAAATTTCACAATTCATTGACACCACTGCTGGAGGTTGGTCAAGGAAGGGAAAACCCAAATCAGTTGTTCTTCTGCTTATTAGCAATGCATGTAAAGGTTTGTTAGAGGAAGAAAATGCAAATCAATGACTAACGGTGAGGTTTGGGAATTGTCTATGGATTTTGTTTATCCAACCTCATCTCTATCCTTCTAGAATTGCACTCCAGGGGTTAGGGCAGCAGATCTTGTATCCAAGAGGCATGCTTTTGACAGTGTTTCTCTTAATGAGCAGCTAAAGAGGTACTAGATACCCATAATATCTCTTCCATCTTCAAACCTATGTTTCTAAGAGGAATGTGTAAGTGAAAAGGGAATAAAGCCCAAAAATCACAAGGAGAATTGGGAAGCTCAGCAGGGATCCTAAGCCTGAATGTGCAGTTAATTTGATGGTTTTATTAACAAAGGGTCATAAATTTGTAAAATGTAAAAGAGATTTTAAGGTTCCTCTACTGCATGGTTCCCAAGATTTTTTTGTTCCGTGAACCCCTTTCAACAACAATACATATGTTGTGAACCCCTGAGTAATTTAATATACTTCTCATAATATTATTTTAATTTATTCATTAAGTGTATGTAATAGCTAAAATGATAACTTTTGCCCCCCAAAGCTCCTAATTAAAATTTTTGTTATATAATTATTATTATTAAATAAATAAATAAATAGAATAGAATTTTATTTTACCTATAATTATGGAAACTCTAAATATAAAATTATAAGACTGATTATAAACTGATTATGGATGTTTTATGTGGATATTCTCTAATAATTAAAAAAAACACAAACCTATAATGATTCAAACATGCATATGCTTGTCACAGAGAAAAACATACTTATAACATAAATGAGCAATTATTTCACATGCTTCAGGCACCATTAAATAATTTTTAGCATGAAACCCTTGGACCATTGTCACAAACAACAGCCACTAAATGGGAGGAGTCCCCTGCCTAGTGCAATCCCTTCGTGGTACTGGTAATAAAACTAATAGGTAAAGTGATTTGGTCAAGATCACATAGCTACTTGGTTCTTAAAACTAGAACCCAGGTTTCTTGACTCCATTATACTACATTTGGTCTCCCATGAACCTTATACAGTAGTTATTCTCTCTCAGGCCTTCATTTTAGAAGCATTGGAACACTCATATTACCTGCATTACTAAAGATATGGACAGAATAAAGCTATAGTTACTAAAGCTCTTTCCTTTTTGGAACAATGAAAATCAAACTATCTCCCATCAACTGTCCATCTTTCAATGTCTATTCATTCCCAAAGGCTAAAGCAATGATGAATTGAAGAATCAAAGGATCTCTGGTTCTCAAGAGACCTCAGAAATCATCTAGTATAGTCAGTATCTGAGTAGGGATCCCTTCAACAATGTCCTTGACAAGTGCTTTTGAACTGCCGTATCTCCCTTCCTGAAATTCTCTTCTCTCTATCTCCACCTCTTAGAATCCTCACTTTCCTTTAAGACTCCAATCAAGTATCATCTTCTGTATATGGCTTTTCTTTTTTTGCTAGTTCCTTGCCCCACCCCCAGGGGTACCTTGCATACTACTTCTTATGTATATACCTAAATATGAACATGTCATCTCCCCCTTTAGACTGTAAACTCCCTGGCAGCAGAGGCTGCTTCACTTTAGATGTTTTATGCCAGTAACCAGCATAGTGTCTGGTATATCTAATTAATGTTTGATGATTGCTTGACTGAGCATCCAAATTCAGCATGAAAACCTCCATGAGGAGCAACCCACAGCCACTTGAAGTAGCCCACTTGGATAGTTCTAATGAGTAGCTATTGATATTGAACCAAATTTGGTAGGATTTCTAGTAGAATAGAAGAAAGGAGGCATGGTCTGGGAAAACAAATCTGTTGGGTGCAGAAATGTCTATCTCATCCTTTCTTCTAGCACTTTATCATGAATGAATCAAGAATTTGGTTGTGTGTGAATGGAACTATAGTTACCAACAATTTAGGAGATAAATGTTTGTTTTCCCATGCTATAGATACACTTCAAAATAAGGTCAGCTTATGCATCCAAGGTCACCCTGAAAGTCATTAAATTTGTCATACTGAAAAGTTTATTTCTAGTCCTCTGTTTTGGTTCTTCACCCTGTATTCACTGAACTATTGAATCACCTTAATTTTTCACTTTGTTGCTGTTGTTTTCATTGTGTATTAGGGTTATTAATTGGGAGAATGAGTTGAGATAAGACGTAGGCTTACAATTTTGGCTCTATTGAAGCATTTTTCCTCTTATATGTTCTTTAGTAGCTAGATTCAAAGACCATTACAAAAGAGATTGCTTTGATTATGGTGAGTTCACAATAGTGCTGACCTGTAGCCTCAGCTCCTTTGTGATATTACTGATATTCAATAGAGAATATCACTCACAGACATAAATGACCAACCTGTCAAGTAACTATGTAGCTGCTTTTATGAAGTGATTTGAGGAATCACCAGAATAGGTCCCCATCCCAAAATATAAATTTTACCATTCTACTGCTATCAAAGCAGTTTTCCCTTGGGTCTTTGAAGCTTTTCAGTCATCTGAGTTCTTTATTAATTTAAAAGGGGAGATGATATTTGTTCTTGGTGTCTCACAAAGACTGTTTGTTTCTCTAAACTAATTATTCTTTTTTTTATCCCATCTCTTCTCTCTACCAACTTTACCTAGGCTGGAGTCTTCCTCTCTTTCATTTCCTAAGCTTACAGGTAAATACAGATGAATACCTGGCTAGGGTACAATATTCATTAGATTTTCAACTTTGCACCATAGTGGCATAGATAATTTTATGGGAAAGTAGAAACAGTTCTTAAGCTCATTTATTCAGAATGTAGTGAACTTAAATTATCTGAAAGCATCTACCCAGACTCCTATACATAGAGTCTAGATAACTGTATTTCAAATTGTGGTTCTGGCATGGGGTTATAAAAAAAACTCTTTAATTTTATAAAACCCTAAAACTTAAGATTCTAAATATGTAGTTTCATTGAATGTACATCAAATAATCAAGCTAAGCAGTTTTCAGGTCCTTGATTTCATAAGTGACTAAACAATTAAACAGCTTTATCAATTTCCATTAGCTGAAAAGGAAAAATCAGTCTACTCGGTTAACAAGAAGATAGGAAGTAAATGGTGCTAATAATGCACTTATTGGAACGATGCTACAATAAGGTTTTGGTTCAAATCAAATGTTGCAGTTGTAATCACTTTTATTCCATTTTACATTTCATGTGAATGGACTAATAAAAACCATTTTTTTTCTGTGAATAAAAGGATAAAATGCTTTTGAAAATCAATAAATCTATTTTATTTTATCCAAAACACAAGAAAATCATGAGACATAAAACCCTCCAAACTTACACATTTGAATTTTCAATTGAAAAATCAATAGCAATAATATTCAGTGGTAACTGTTCTTGGTCCTGAAATATATGATATGCTCCTATGAGACAAAAGACTTGCAATATTTTTGACTTGAAGTTTTCTAAAGTTGTATTACTAGTCTAAAAAAAATTGGAACAAATAACCTTGAAAAAGCTAGTAAGCAGTTATGACATAATTGAAATTTCTTTATGATATTAGTTAGCATTTGCTTCCCTTTAAAAGTGGATCAATTTCAAAGATAATGTTGCTCCTACTTTAACTCACAGCCTTACAACTCTCATTTACAGGAATGGGGAGGTTAGCTAATTTTCTCAAGATTATAAAATATCTTCATGGTTGATCTAGGAATAAGACTAACATTGTCAGATATGTGAATTATGTCTATCCAGTAAATGATATTGTTTTCCACAGTAGGTCAGCACTCAATTAACATCAGAATCTTATTGGATATATCATTGGTAAAGACAGCTTTGGAAACTAGCAACTAATTCATCTATACTGCTGACATCTCTACTTCTCTATTTGCTTTGCATTCTGGGAAACATTTGAAAGCTATAATACCTAGTCATCATTAGGAGACAGTTAAAAGACGACAACAGTAAATGTTAAAAGGAAACAGACTACTAACAACACAAAGTTGGAAGGACAAAGAACATTAGCTAACAAAGTCAGAATATTAAAAAAAATAAGCTAGGACACTGATATAAATGCCACAAGATTCAATTTGTTAAGGATAGAAATAAAGGCATACTTAAGTTTTTAAAAATCAACTTCACAAGTACAGAAATGAGAGGCATGACTGGGAAGCAGTTCATCTGAAAAAGACCTGAAGGTTTTAGTGAACTTCAAGTTCAATATGATACATCAGTCAAGAAAGGGAATACAACCTCTGACTATCTCAAGAGAAGCTTAGTGTCCAAGACTAGAGAGATGATTGTCCCATTATTCTCTGTCCTTGTCAGACTACATCTGGAGTAACTTGGGCAATTCAGTCCTGGACACTACATTTTAGGAAAGATATAGATAAGCTCGAGAGTGTCCATAAGAAAGCAAATAGGATGGTTAAAGGTCCTAAGTCAATGTTATATTAGAGTCATTTGAGGGAACTGGGCATGTTTAGCCTGGGAAAGGGAAGGCTTATGTGAGACATCATGATAGCTATCTTAAAGTGTGTGAATTGTTATCATATGGAAAAGAAAGTAGAGTTATTGTGATGGCTCCAGAAGGCAGAACTCAGAGATATGGGTGAAAGTTGCAAAGAGGCATATCTAGACTTGAAACAGGAAATATTTCTTAACAATTAGAGCCATCTGGATCTTCCTGTTAAGATAACAATGTGAAAGGCCATAATCCAACACTCCCAATGAATACTACAGCAAAGATTCAAAATGGCACCACATGTGGTAATGGTAAAGAAGACTAAAGAGAAATACCAGTAAGTTCCTCCTTCCAGTTCAGGAGTGCATAAGGTGGGTGGAAGGGGTGACATGCTGATAAATTGGGTCTGAAGACAATGGGATCTTTGCCCTGGCCTACTAGAGCTGAAGCAGGGAAAGGAGCTAGCCCAAGGTGGGTCATTGCTCAGGAAGAGTACGAGAGGCAATGCTGGTAAGCCTAAGGCCTTTCCAGGAGATCTAAAACCAACTCCTTTTAGAGCCACAACAGGAGACAGCACAGTGTACAGAGGACTGAATATAACATGATCCCTGCCACATATCAGGTACCTAATCAGGGGCTTTGGGGGTCACATGGGGGAAGGAGCTACTCCTACTTAGGGAATATGAAAGGAGAAGGAGTCAGTATCAGTATGATAGAAATGGAGATGGAAGTCAGGGTTTGTGTCAGAGGATGGAACCTATTCCAGCTAACTCATCCCAATATTCAATTGCAATAGTTTCTAGATTATTGGGGACAGGACTAAATAGGATACGTGAGAAAGGGGATAACCTGGTCCTGAAATAATCCAGAAACTGAAACTGGAGATATGTGGGGGTGGGGGAAGTGCTCTGAAAAGAATGAATAATCATTATGGGTGAAGAGAAGCCCAACAGATTCACACAGAAGAGAGTAACTCTGTGTTAAGTACTAGTAGAGCTTCAGAGAAATAAACGACTTGGCTACAAGGATTCTAAGATTGCCATGAAGAAAGAACATCAAATTGAAAGAATATGTTACAATAAAAGCAAATCACCCAGAAAACAGGTTGAGGAGAGGTAGTATAACAATCAACGTACTCTCTGAATACTACAAACAAAGGAAAAGCTATATATTGTATTTAAGAAATAATACAAAAAATACCTTCCCAGATATGTTAGGACCAATGCACAATGTCAAAACCTCCTGATAGAACTTTCAAAATGAAAGCACCTAAGAATGTCATAGCCTAAGTCCAGAGCTTCCAGGTCAAACAAAATACACTGCAAGTAGCCAGAGAGTTCAAGTTCCAAAGAACCACAGTCACAAACACATACGAGTATAAAATAAAAAGGCTAATAAACTTTGTAACACTAAGTATAATCCTACAGGGAATAAATGCGTAGACTATAGATGTATAGAATGTACATGGGTATTACATTTTATAATGTGTGGAATATGAATGTAGAGAATATACATGTGTAAAATAATAGAATTAACTTTCAGGCATTCCTGATGAAAAATGTCAGCACTCAGAAATGCAAACAGTAGAAACCTAGATGCTAAAGACATTTGAAAGTACAAGTGATTAAATGATGGTAAGGTGCTTGCATTCTAATACGGAGGGAGACAAGTGTCACTTCACGCTCTTTAAGAGTCACAGAGGGAGTAAAGAAAAAGTGTAAAGTAGTTATGTTCTTCTTGATGTTGATTTTAAGAGGAAAGAAAAGGGGAGGGGACTTTACTAGAGTAGAAATGAGGAAGCAGGAGTAAAAAGGAACTCACTATTTCTTATAATTGTGGTATACTAGAAGAAGAAAATCTAAATTCTAAACATAGAGAATAGGGTGGGAGGAGGAGGTGCCTCATGATTCTGATTGTTATCTTAACCAGATAACAGAGGGTTGAATAATCACATCTTTTCACATAGAAATTTGGCATGGAAATACATTGAATTCTGTAGGGAAACAAATAGAAGCAGAAAAAAGAGAGCAAGGTTTAAGAGGAAGGATAAGGAAGTAAATAGTCACACTGATTTTTCAGAGTGTCTGTTTTTGTGTTTAGTTATTTTTTTATTTGTTGGTTATTAAGTTGTTGTATGTCCAATTCATCAATTTGTTCTTTCTCTCTTTTAGTAGTGAAAATACAGCTTTTGGTGATTCAGACTGCTTTGGCTGCATAAATTTTTATATACTGTCTTATTGATGTCATTTTCTTTGATAAAATTTACCTAATCTTTAGGATTTTGTTATTTAGTCTCCATTTTAGCTTGAGCCTTTTATTTAAATGCCCTTTTTGATTATTATTATTTTTATTGCATCATGATCTATAAAGAATGTGTTTACATTTTTCTTCTTTTCTTTATGAAGTTTTAATACCTTAGTATATGGCCAATTTTTTGCAAAGGTACCATGTAGAGCTAAGCAATATGTATGCTCTCTTATATTTCTATTCAGCAGTTTCCAGAGATCTAGCATATGTAATTTTTCTAAAACTCTATTCAAGTCCTTAGCCTTTCTCTTGTTTATCTTTTTGTTTAATTTGTATACATCTAAGGGACACATGATGTCCCAATTATTACAGTTTAGCTATTTCTCCTTTAAAAACTTAGCTGTTACGCCATTCAGTGCATATATATTGAAGGTTGATATATTTTATTATTTATGATGCCTTTAAGTATAATATCATTTTCCTGCTTATTTATTTTAATCATACTTATTTTTATTGTTGCTGTGAGTGAGATTTTTATTGCCATCCCCACTTTTTTACTTCATCTGAGGCATAATAAATCCTGCTACAACCCATCATTTTAACTCTCTATGAATCTTTACATTTCATATGTTTTTCTTGGAAACAACATATTGCTGTATTCTATTTTTTAATGCATTCTGCTACCCTACTCTCTTTTGTGGGTGAGTATATCCCTTTAATATTCATTATGATTGTTAATTATGCTTTTTCATCCATTTCATATTCTTTGAATTTTTCCTTTCCTATCTCTTTTCAAGGAAGATGTCAAGGGGAAAAAAAAGGGAATGTGATCACCACCAGTAATCTATAATTGAAGTGGTATAATCCCTCTGCTCTGACCTTTCTCTCTTCACTCAGCCCAGATAAACTTACTGGTTGTACTTTCTCTACTTTTAATACCTCCTTTATGATTCATCCTCTGCAGATGAAATTTGCTTTGATTATGACTATTCCCTTGCCAACTCTAATGTTCCGTATTCTCTCTTTCTCTCTCTCTCTCTCTCTCTCTCTCTCTCTCTCTCTCTCTCTCTCTCTCTCTCTCTCTCTCTCTCTCTCTCTCTCTCCTTTTCCTGTTCCTGTTTGTTTCCCTTCTGAATTGAATATATTTAAATGCCAAATTTCTATACCAAAACATGTAAGTGTTCAATCCTCCTAGTTATCTGGTTAATGTAACAATCAGAATCATGAGTCACCTGCTTCTCCCACCCCATCCTCTATGTTCAGATACTCTTCTTCTGAAATAGTAAGTTCCTTCTTACTCCTGCTTCTTCATTCCTACTCTAGTAGAGTCCCCTCCCCTTTTCTTTACTCTCTTAAAACCAACATCAAAAAGAACATAACCACTCTACACCTTATGTTTGTCTTTCTTTATTCCCTTTATGACTCTTAAAGAGAATGAAGGAACATCTCTCTCTTTCTCTCTGTCTCTCTCTGTCTCTCTCCATCTCTCTCTTTCTCTCACTAGAATGCAAGCACCTTATCATCATTTTGAAGTTTCAAATATATTTACCATCTAGGTTTCTACTGTTTGTATTTCCAAGGTTCTGTCCAACTCTGACATTTTTTATCAGAAATGCTTGAAAGTTAATTCAATTATTTTACACATGTATATTCTCTACATCTACATTATAAAATGTAATATCCATGTGTAATCTGTATGTCTATATTCTATTATTTATACCCCTGTAGAATTAATGTTAGTTTTGCAAAGTTTATTAGCCTTTTTTCTTTTATAATCTCATGTGACTGTAACTGTGGCTCCTTGGAACTTGAACTCTTTCTGGCTATTTGAAATGTATTTTGTTGGAACTGCAAGCTCTGGACTTAGGCTATTACATTCTTAGGTGCTTTCATTTTGAGGGTTCTATCAAGAGGTAACTGGTGGATTGATCCTTTCGGTTTTGACTTTGTCCTTTGGTTCTAACAGATCTGGCAAATTTTTGTTTGTATGATTTATTAAATACAGCATTCACATTTTTATTTGTTTGTAATATTCAGGGAGCATTGATTATTAAATTATCTCTCCTCAACTTGTTTTCCAGATAATTAGATTTTATTGTAACATATTCTTCTAATTTTATATTCTTTCTTCCAGGCAATTTTAGAATTCTTGTAGCCAAGGTTTTCTTTTCACTGAAACTCTACTTGTGCTTAACATAGAGTTACTCTCTTCCGTGTTTATCTCTTGGGCTTCTCTTTATCCACAATAAATATTCTTTGCAGAGGGTCTTTTTTAAAATATTTCAATTTTTATATTGTCTACTGTGATGGAAGCTATGGGTATTTGCTAAAGAGAGAGTGTTGGAAGAAGAGGTTGAGATCATCAAATAATTCAATTAATACATCACTGGGCCTATGATTTAATTGTGACTAATACTCTTCAATATGTAATGAAATTCCCCCCCCCAAAAAAGCAACCACAAAACTTCACCTACTTGAAATAGCATAATATACTGGCAAGATCACCAATTTGACAATCAGTATACCTGTGGTCCAGGCATGGTCCTGCCACTAATCAACTATTTGATCCCAGGCAAGCCACTTTTTCTCTCTTGGTCTCAGTTTCCTCATCTTTAAAATGTAAGTGTTGAACTAGATAACATGGAACTAGATAACATGGAAGGTCCCTGGAAGAGGTGAACAATATACATTTTCATTATTTTACAATTCAGCAGTTTGTCTAAGATTGGTTCAATTTACCCCCACCTCCTGCATAATACCCTATGTCGTAACCTCTCTCTTTTTTTCCTGCTATAGGTGGAATTCAGTGTTGTCAATTCTATTACAGAGTTGCTGTTCCTTCAGGAAGACAGGAGAAATGTCATCTCCCAAGGAGAAGAGCTTCCAATGAGACACAGGGATAGCAACATAATCAAGAGGTGGGGATATTCTTAGCAATGCCAAAACTTTGTTCTAGATCAGAATTGTGTGTCCAAAAGTTGACTTTGCTTTGGTATTGTTCTTTTATTGTCTATAAGCATTCAGGTCTATCCGATGGCCTTACATAATGCATGATTGTACACCATGCCTCATGCATACATAGTCTTTCTATAGTTTTTCTTCTTGGACTTTTGCTACTGGAAACAGCCTTCTTCCCTTTGTCTGGAAAGCTTACATGTATGCAAACAGAAAGCATCCATCCCTTATTGCTTCCTGCCACTATATCTGTTATTTCCATCCACTGTGGAAACAACAATCTTCCACACTTTCTGGTTTTAATTTATTCTTCACTAAGTCTTGGAAGCATTGCACATATCCCATACCATTGGCCTACATATGCTTCCCTTCCTGGCAATGACTTGAGCAGCCCTGTGACCCTACATTTTCAGCCTAGCCAATATCAAACCAAGCGAACACAGCTCAGATGTCTACTGAGCCATAGTGCATCCAACTCATTAGTGAGAGACTTTGCCCTGCCACTAGATATGGAACACTAGCCAGGAATGTCACAAGAAATGTGACATTGAAAGCAGGTCTCAACAGATTGGACCATAGCTTCAGACTTAATTGTTCTGAAATTTTATTCCACCACAGAGCCAGACCCTGCCTGACCATCTGCCAAATAATACATTGCTTTTGTTGACGGGGCTTCTGACTTTGAGCTGCTGCCTATTAATGAGGGAGCACAATCTCCAAAGGTCTCTGCACTGCTATTCTCCATTCTCTGTTCCACACACAATAGCACCTTCTTTCCATTTTAATTGCAGAGCACAGAAAGTGGCAGGGGAACAAAGCATTCACATATTAGTGTTCAGTTCAGAGTACCTAATACATGCAAATGCTTTAGGCATTTTTAAAGGATAGTTTACCTTCTTGGCACATCTGGTCAATATTATCTCAGGGAAAAAAAAGCAGCTTAGAGTCTAATACTATCCCCTTTCTCCCACCCTCTCTATTTTCAGAAACATCATCCTTTGAATCTATAAGTGTGTTTTTAAAAAACAAAAAGCCAGTGAACTGAAAGGAATGATGTTCAGAAGCTGGAATGTAATGAGAGAGGTTAATGTGCAGAAATTGACTCCAAAGAAAGGCTTTTTCCTCCCAGGATACATTTATCTTTCATTTTGAGTGAACTTTTGTGAGAGTAGTGAATATGTACAGGTGCACCAAATACATCTCTGATTTGTACCAGCTGCCCCTCATACCATGCAAGACTGAATTACAGGGCTGCCAAGACAATCTCTGATACAACTGTCCTCCCATTTTTCCAAGTGAAAAATACCACATAGATTCTCTGACCCCTTTTCTAGTGATATCTATGCCTCAGTCAATTGTAGCGTGTTGGGTATCTTTTCTTGCATTTAGATTCTGACCTTTGAAGACATTTTTCATGGCCAGATCTTAGAGAATCAGAATCACTGAGAAGTAAGAGACCTCAATGGCCATCTAGTCCAACCCCTACACAAGTGGGATATCTACTACATCTCACCCTATGAGTGGTCATCTATTCTAAGTGTAAAAACCTCCAAGGATGGGGAACCTCTCACCTTTCTAGAAAGCCCATTCCATTTTTGGACAGCTCTAATTGTTGGAAAGTTTTGCAGACAGCAAATCTAAATTGCTTTCTTTACAACTTCAGCAACCCCATTGCTCTGGCTCACCCTCTGAGTCAAACAGAACAAACCTCATCTATAGCTATACACACTATAGCTCTTGAATATTTTAGCATATTTATTGGGTTCCCACTGAGTCCTTTCTTCTCCAGGCTAATCATGCCCAATTCCTCAACTGATAACTTGCATGGCATATACTCAAGGCTTTCATCTCCTGGTTACCTTCTTCCGAACCCTCTCCAGCTTTCAATGTCTACTTCAACTTTGGTGTCTTGTATGGTCATGCCTCTTCTATCTTACACTTATGGAATTGATGTTTTTGTACTCAGTTCTAAAACTTTTCATTTATCCCTATTGAATTTCACCTTATCAAATTCATCCCAGTACTCTCACCTGTCAAGATATTTTTGGATCCTGACTGTGTCAGTTATTCCTCCCAAATCTGTGTCATCTGCAAATTGATGAGCATACTACCTATGCCTTTACCAAGTCATCCATAACAATGTTATACAGCTCACAGCCAAGCAAAGGTCTTCCCTGGAGACCTCCCTTCCATGTTGACAATGGAATATTAACAACTACTGTTTGAGACTGGTCATCTAGCCAGTTTTGGATCCATCTGATTGAATTATCATCTAATCCGTATCTCTTCATTTCCATAAGAACAACATGAGATGTCTTATCAAAAGCTTTGCTAAATTCAAGATTAACAATATCCACAGCACTCTTTTCATCTATTAGTTTAGTAATCCTGTCAAAAACAGAAGTAAAGTTAATCTCAATGATGAAGCTGGCTCTTTGTAATCACCTTTTTCCTTTCCAAGCTACTTGCTGATCACCTCTGTTCACCAACCATCTTAATAATCCATTCCAGAATTTCCCCAAGAATTGAAGTCAAGCTTGATGTCCTGTGGTTTTCAGACTCTGTTCCCTTCCCCTTCATCTTTTTTTTTAATTGGAATATTTAACCTTCTTCAGTTTGGTAGTAGTTCTCCCCTTTCCCATGATCACTTAAATATTAATGATAATGGCACATAAATCACATGTTCTATTTTCCTTTTCTTGTCAGGTGGTCTCCAGTGACGAAATCACTTCTTTTTCTCTAACCTTTGACCTTCAACCAAATACTCTCTATCTTGACTCCTCCCTCTGCTTCCTGAATTTCCTTACATGGATACGCTTTCTTAACATGCAAGGATACCAAAGTCCACCCCTCTCCTCTTACTTAATCTGTTTCTTTTGAATAAGGTATACCTATGCAGAGTCATGGTCTAATCATGGGCTTCATCCCACCAAATCTTAGTTATAAAGTCTAATTTGTTTTCTTGTATTAGGACCTCTAGTTCTCTTGGCTATTGTCTAAACTCTGGCCATTTATATACCTACATTTGAAGCCATGATTTTACTTCTGGCTCTTTTCTTGTATTTTGTCTCCTATGAATTTTCTGAATATCCCCTCAGCTATTCTTTTTCCTTCTTTGTGGCTACTCACTGTGGAATTTAACTTGGGACATATACACGGGCTTCCTTCCCCACACTTAAATTCCTTTTGGTTAGATTGGCATGATACCTGGCAAATGCATTCTTTCCAACTTTTGTTAGGTGTACTTAGTCTCTGGATAGGAATCTGCCAACCCTGCATCATGATCTGAAAATCCAAAGTCCATTCTCAGACACTACTTTCTTATTTGGCTGTTCACTTACCAAACTGATGCATTTTTTTTCCTACTGTGTATCTCTTTCCTTCAACGGGCAATAAGTATGATAACAACCTGTACCCTTATGGCCTTTAGTTTTTGCTCAATTTTTATAGCTATTGACAATATTTTTAACCTCCTTCTTAAAGTGTGATTTGCTCACATAAGAATCACCAGAACTGATTCTCTATTTTATACTGGATACAATCCCCCCAGGAAGAGAATAATCCTCTCTGTTATTGTTATCAATTTAATACATAGCTGCCTCAGTACCCAGCAAGGCATAGAAGCTACTGCTACTCTCTTCTAACCCTTATTGGATGACTTTTCAATGGCAATATTATGTTATTCTTTGGAGGATAAGCAGCTTCTTATTTCTCAGAGCAACTAGCTCTCTCTTCCTCAGGAAGAGGCTCAGATCTACTGTTGAGATCTAAATGTCCAGGTGTCCTTTCCTTTCACTTTCTCCCATGTGTTAGACTCTTCCACTCTCTTTCATGACCTGATCATAGGAGAGAAATTATATTCCATCATCTCTGATCCCCTCCGCCTGAGCTGCCTAATGTGCTGAAAGGATACCACCCTGAGGCCAAATCCCTAGTGATGTTTTAAAAACCTCTTGAACTCATTTAGCAATAATGAACAAAGTTCCTTAAGGCCATATCTTCCTCACACCAGTGACCCTGAACTGCTGGCTGTCTTTATATGCATCCTGTTCTCCACCCTCCACTGTTCACTCTCTTAGTCTCATCTCCCTCAACACAACTTCCCCCAATGTTATACTGTAAAACTGCCCACCCCTTCCACTGTACTCTGAAATATGTGCTAACATAAACATTTACATGACAAATTTGCTTTAGGCTTAAATCATTTCCTTTCTCACTCTTTTCATCTTGTGGCTGTCACTGAGAACCAGCTCCTCCCTGATGAGACAGCCTCCCTGGGTAACCCTTTCTGGCACTGATTGTACTTTGCCTCATTTCCCCAATTCACTGGTTGAGGTAGGGGAAAGTTAGAATACTGCCCATTGTTATGTCCAACCTTTACCTCTACCTCCATCACTCAGTAACCTCTCTTCCCTTGAGGTTCAGTTAATCTATATCTACCATCCAATCAACATTCTGGTAGTTATTGTCTCCCAACTTCCAAGACGCTCCCCTTTTTTCCTTGGTGAATTCAGTGCCTAGCTCAAACTTTCTCTCCTCCTCAATTCCTACCCTCATGTTAGCTGACTTCAATAAAAATATTTCTTTTCACTCTGTTTTTACTGTCTCCAAAAGGTAGATCAACCTGTACTTTGAACACAGATGACAGTCACTTATTTGGCTATAGAACAGATACAAACATCTCATATGTGTTGCAAGTCATTGCAATAATTAGGTGATGAAGTAGATGTAGTGCTGGGCCTAGAGTTAGGAAGACTGAGTTCTAATCCAGCCTCAGATACTTATTAGCTGTGTGATCCTGGGCAAGTCACTTCACCTTGTCTGCCTTAGTTTCCTCATCTGTAAAACTAGCCGAAGAAAGAAATGGCAAACCACTCCAGTATTCTTGTCCAGAAAACCTCAAACAGGGTCATGAAGTTGGATGTGACTGAACAACAACAACTCCATGATGGTTGAGATTTTCAAGTCTCATTTCTTTGAAATATTTTTGAGGGTTTACTCAGCCTTAGGCTTACAACCCTAATCACCTGGTTAAAACTTTCATCACCTCTTAATAATTTGAGAATCCCAGTCAAATCCCTTTTCTTAAACTCAACAACATTGTCATTGTAACAGCAGCCACCAGCCTGTTTTATACCAATCTCCTATTTCCCCAATTTATCCCACCCACAAAATCACTCTTAATTTGCTTAACCTTAATTGGTCACTTGTGTTTTCTTCCTTCTCTTGGTCTCCTCAATTATATTTTACTTATCCTGCTTGAGTTTACCTCTTCAGGTTCTTCTCTCTAATCCTCCCATTGAGCCCCCTATATCCTTCTTAATCATTTTCTATGCTTGATCCTGCTTATGGAGTAGAAGCTAAATTAGTATCTGGGCCTGGAGATTACTCTTCATGCTTCATACTTTCCTCAATTTTTCCAAAAATTTACTGAATTCCTTCTCACCAAATTCAGCCTCTGACCTACTCCACTAGTACAAACACCTCTCAGTCATGATTTTCCTCTCTTTATTTGGATGCTGTGGGTCACATTGCCTTGGGAAATAAAAATAGTTTCTCATTTGCCTGGAAAGAAGAGGGGTTTTTACTCATCTTTTTTAAACCAAATATATCTTGTTGGGTACCTTTCATTCATTAATAAGCATTTACTAGGCACCTACTATGTATCAGGCATTAGGCTAAGCTTTGAATATCATTTCTTTTAACATATTGCCATATTTTTTGTTAATGCTAAAATGAGGCTGCAATTATGTTAGTTCGAATGTAAAAGATTTCTATTTCTGGGTTGGAGACTTTAAAGTTATAAAAGTTCTTAAGATAATATCTGTTTATAAAACACGCTTCAAACCTTATATATAGACCAATAATTAATATAGATATAACTAATATAAATAAACCTTCTTTATTTTACAGATCAGAAAACAGAGACCCCAAGAAAAAAGTCTCAGTTCTTACAACTGGAAAATGAAAGAGCTGGCCCAGATCTAACTGAGAGTCTCTTCCACCTCAAAGGTACTATGATTCTAAGTGACTTGTCTAAGGAGACTGTGTCTTTTAAAGGCAGATTTGGAGCTAGATTCCAATGATTATATAGTGTAATGGAAAGAAAGTTGGATTTAGAATCAAAAGATCTGTATTTGATTCCCAGCTCTGCCAACATGGTAGTCTTTCAAATATTTGAAGTCAGTTATTATGTCCTTACCTGAGCATGCTTTAAGTGAAACATCTCTAATTCTATCAACAAAACTTTATAAGGCATGAATTTAAAGTCTTTTGCCATCCTATTGCTCTCCTGTAGACACCCTTCAGCTTAGCAATATTTTTTTCCCAAAATTTAAACTCTAGAACTAAGCCCATTACTCAAGAGTGTGCTGGAGTCAACTTGAACCAACTTGTGAGAGCTGATTGTTAAATTTTCAGTGTGAGTATTTATACCTCAGAAGTTGGCACTACAACTTAGGGCTTGATTTATTGTTTTGTTCATGTATAGGCTTTTAAAAGTGTTAATAATACAGATTAAACTTTATGTATATATACTTTTCCCCCCTCAAGAGCCCTGTTGTTAAATATTTACCAATATATCCTTTCAAGTATTCCACATGAGTTCAAATATAAGGAGACTATCACTTCCTTATTTTAAGAAGTAGTGCTTCTGTTAATACAGTCTAAGGTCCCATAGCTTTTCTGACTTTCATAACTGCTATGGCTCATAATGAGCTTACAATATATCCAAATCACCAAAGCTTATTCAGATGAGTGACTATCTAATTATGCCTTCCCCATCACCTACATGAGGTCAATAAATGAATTTCACAAGCATTAAGACTGCATTTAGCCCTACTGAACTTCATCTTATTTTATTTATGGATTGTGAAAATGGATCACTTGTGGGAGAAGATGGACTGAAGAGTATAACCACCTAGCTCTATATGGGGCTAAGGTGGAGTAGAAGTCATGGGAATTAAAAGGTTGACAAACTGAGAACTAAAGGTGATCAGGACAACTTTTCTTTAAATTGACATCCCAGAGTTTAAAGGACAATTCTTTTTGTGTTCCTTCTAGCAGTACCCTTTGCACCCAGTGAATCACCAGAAGTAGGTAGCATAGTTTGGACAAGTCTTAGGAGGTTCTCTGCTATGTCTTGGTATTTTTGCTGCTTTTGTTTGCCCTTCACTTTTTGAAAAGAATTAATGACCTCATGAGAATGATGTCTTGACTTGCATGTGAACTAATTTAAGTGAGGCAGAATTGCACAGTCATCAGCCGCATCCCTTCCAGTGTCACTGAAGTCTAGCGGCCAGACTAAAGTCTGATGGCCCAGTATGCAGTGGATGACCTTGGTGTCTTCTCTGTCTGACCAAGCTCTAAGCACTCCACAGTGCCTATTTCAGCCACCACTGGAACAGATTATTCTCACCTGCCCATTCTGCTGGGGGAAGTCTTCACATACTTGAGGTAGACATCTCTCTGACATATGGGTTTGAGGCCTATTGGTTACCCTCAACCTGGTTTAGCCTGTCAGCTGAGATGGTTTTATTGGAGTATGGCCACTGCAAATACTATGGCTTCTTGGGAACAAAGGTGAGAATTGGGTGAAGGTGGACACCAAAGGTGGATGAGCAACCCTGAAAAGGGCTCAGCAAGCCCTGTCACCAGAGATGCTAATCCTCCTTGAACACCCTATAAACCCTATGATTTGGGTACATGCCCCAGGGAAACAACACACTTCTGTTGTGATCAGGTTGACAAATAGCTGCAACTAGGGTTTAACTAGTAAATTTTTAACAGTTAGCCCTCTGGGGGTAAAATGTATGCACCACAAACTTCTAAATTTAATCTGCATTATTTGCATTTCCCCCTCACTTTCTTCAGTCTAAACAATCAACAAAACAATAAATCCAGCCTTGACTTGTAGCATTTGCTCTTTTTTCTGATTTACATTTGAAAAATTAACAATTGACTTTCCAGAAGAGCTTCAAGGTAGCCCTGGCACATTCCTGGCTGCAAAGGTAACCCTCCTCCAAAGGGTTTGTCAGTCATCCTCATCCTCTTGGCTTACAAGGTACCTCATTTGACAGCATCTTCAGATCTATACCATCCTTCCTTGGAGGACAAACAGCTGCTTCCTACTTACAGCATTCAATTGCCTCTTTTTTTTTTTAATCAAGAACCTCAGATTTGTTTCTTAGCTCCAAGTGTTCAGCATCCTTCCTCCTTATGCTGGTCTTCCTTGCGTCCTTCAACTCACCAGCATAGGTCATGATGCCCTGATTCTGCGACTCCTCTGTCTTCTTTATTTCTCCTCTGAAGAATTTTCAGTTTTTGAAGGAACACTTCCTTGTTCCTAAAAAGCTGGACTGAAGAGAGCTTCTCCTTGAGCCCATTCACTTTTTATTTAAGAGGTAGACCAGGGGGCAGATTGTGAATTAGTAATAGGTACTCGGCCTTGGCAGAAATACAAACATTGCATGAGCAATGCAAGTTACTAAAAAATTTCCCCTTCTCTCTATTCCTCCTGTTGTTCATATACTCTTTTGTCACCTTCTGACCCCTTTGCAAATGAATTGCCTTCTAATATTCCCATTGATTAATTCAGTGTCTGACATATAGCATGTGTTTTTATACATTCTTATTGACCAACTGTCTTCTAACCCCTTAAATTTTGTGACTTGGAGGAAGTTACTTCAGCTATCTGGCTCTTAGTTTCCTCTTCTGCAGAATAAAAGCATCTGATGCTGCATCTGGTTTCAACTCCATGCAAACAATAATCTAACCCCCCCAACTTCAAGCCTTGACTGACACCACCTCCCACACCCTTCTCTCCCCTCTGATTGGAACACTGGAGGGGGAGTACTCAGTTCCATTCAATGCCTACCTTTATAATGATAAGAAACCGGGCTTGCTCACTCCCCTCTACATTTCCTTCCCTACCTGGTTTCAACTCCACTGAAAAAGATTCTATACCTCCAACCCCTCTCCAACCTTACCAGGTACGCTTAGTGTCCTCTACCTCTTGCTTTCCTTCATCCTTTTGTGTGTTGTCTCCCTCTGTTAGATAGTGAGCTCTTTGACAGCAGGGACTATCTTTCTTTTTATTAGTTGCATCCCCAACACTTAGAACACTGCCAGGCACATGTTAGGTGCTTAATAAATATTTATTGGATTGGATTGGACTAACCAACCTCTAAAGTGTTTTCCAAGGCTAACCCATTTTATTGACCAATAAGTGAGGGTAAGAAGAAAAAATGATTTGTTTTATATGAAAAACAAATTATTTCTTTGTTGGGAACCAACCCAGACAGGTGAGAATGGAGAGTGATAAATGGCATGTGTATCCTCAATGAGATTTTTATTTTTAAGTAAGAGCTTTTAAACCTAAAAGGAAAACTGGCAAAAAAGCTTCTAATTAAACAAACTGCATCAAGGTCTTAAGAAAAATGTAATTTCTGCTCAGTGACTGACGAAATCTTCCTGTAGCATACTTAAACACTTCCCCAACTCTAGATTTCACTTTGGCAGAGCTGATCAGGCTTGTAAATCAAAAGCACTATTCATTGACTTGTCATTCAGAGCTGCTTCCTGCTGTCATCAAAAGTCATCTTTATGCTGGGGTAGATCTAGTCTGATGCTATATAGATCTGATATCCTATGCTGTAAAAAATTGGGGCGGGGGGAGCAGGGAGGAGCTTAATTCCTTGCCATCTGCATCTCTGTTGGTAAAATGAGCCTAAGCCTGGACAGGATGGTGTGCAGCAAGGATGAGAAGTTTGCTAATGACATGACACGTTTACATGCTTTTCAGTCTACATATTTTGTCACAATTTTGTTAATAGGTATGGCCATGTACTTATTATCTTTTTGAGAGAAGGATGGAGCACGCCTGTGATCTCATCAGGGTAGAGAACTCCTGGGGAGGAAACTTTTTCCACCAAAGCATGGGGGCAATCTATCTTTAAATTCTAGTCTTAAAGAGTTGCCTGGGTCAGAGAATTTAAGGGACTTGTCCAGGGTTATACAGACAAACTGTGTCAGGGGTAGGATTTGAGCCTGTGTCTTCTAGATTCTAGTGCTGGCTCTCTGTTGTGTGTGCTCTAGTCTCCAATGATGAGGAAACTGAAGGTCAGACAAGTGAAATAAATGACTTGTCCACAGTCATGTAAAAGTAAGTGGCTGAGGGGCATCTAGGTGGCGTAGTGGATAGAGTACCAGCCCTAGAGTCAAGAAGACCTGAGCTCAAATCCAGCCTCAGGCACTTACTAGTTGTGTGACCCTGGGCAAGTCACTTAGCCCTAGTTTTCTCCCCTCCCCCAAAAAAAGTAAGTGACTGAGCTGGGGAGTCAGATTTAGATCTTCTGACTCTGAGCTCCCTGACCTTCCCACTATGCCAGACTTTGCTGTCTCGTTAGTCCAGGTAGTCACATACTGTGTTGCCAAAGCATTCTACTTTCTGGTCCTTTGAACTGCACTCATTTTTAAGGGACTACAATAATGGGTTCTATTTATGGAGTGTGCTAGAGTTACAGGAAGGCTTGTGCAGTAGCATACTATTCTCATGTGGCTCACATAACAGTTCTAGGAGGTAGGCGACATTCCTGGACAGGAAGCGAGACATACTGGAAAGGCTTTCGGATGTGGCGGAGACTTAGATCTGAATCCTGTCTTTGGCATTCACTAGCTGGATAACCAGCCAAATCACGTCACCCCTCTGAACTTTGGTTTCCTCCTCTGCAAAACAGGGATTAGAAATAACGGCAGGACCTATTTCACAGGAATATTGTGAAGTGCAAATGTTATATAAACACAGAGCGATCTGTAGAACTCAAAAGCCTGTGAAAATATATGCATTATTATAACCCCATTTTACAGATGAACCTACCTGAGGCTCTCTGAGGAGAAATTGTTGCACTTAACCAATTGCAACAATTTTTATTTGTCAAATTTATCAAGTACCTACTGTGTGTAAGGCACATAGCATAGAGGTAGCTTGGTGTGTTGGATAGAAGACTGGCTTTGGATCCAAGAAGATCTGGGTACCAGACCTGTCTTTTGACACTCAATGGCTGTGGAACTACAGGCAAGTCATTTAACCTGTCAGGGCTCTGGTTCGAGTGTCTGACTGTAACACTATAAGCTGCAAATATAGCAAGACCTTTTACAAACATTATTTACTTCAAAAGGTATCATCACAAATATAGAAACTTACTTCCCCAACAAATGGGAGGTATAGTCTTCCTTCTGCCTCTATGTCACCTGAGTCCCTAGGGAGAAGAAGGAGATTAGATTCATAGTTTAGCTCAGGTTCCATAAAGCATAGTACCAGTTCCAAGTCCCACCCCCTACCCCAGGGCTAAAGCCCTAGGCACCTTGGTTTCTTCTATGCAGACCTAGCTGGCTACACCGTCCAATCCTGTTTCCAAAGTTACCAACACTTGAATTCCCTGATTTCCAGCAGATCACCTTGGCACTAGAAACTGAGGGCAAACCACACAACACAGAAACAAACATTCCCAAGCTCATTTCTCTGAGCCACAAGTCCCTTCCCTCTTATTTTTCAGCTCTTCAGTTCTATGATAAGAGCAATTGTTTCTATGACCAGTTTTAAAGACACAGACAGCCAATCCAGGAGACAACCCTACCCACATTCTATGGGGCACCATGTTAGCCATACTGGGCATGCTCAAAAGGTTAGCCTGGGTTACACAGAGAAGGTGCTTACTTGAATAGGTAAAGGGACCTTCCTTATCTAGACCAATGAAATCACAGGTCAAATGTCTATTCCTCCTCAATACAGTATGCCAGACACTACAGAAACAAAGGCAAAAGTGAAAGTCTCTGCCCTGTAGGTGCTGACATTTTATAAGGGGAGACAACACATGTTCACATATGCATAATACATAAAAAATAAATTCAAGCTTATTTGGGGGCAAAGTCGGAGGAGAGGCACTACCTCCTGGGAATGATCGCACATAGAAGATGCTACTTGAGATGAACTCAGAAAACTCAGGATTTGAGAAGAAGGTGGGGACAAAGTGCATTCTAAGCATGTGGGACAGCCCTGGAAGGATAAGAAAACAGGAAAAGGAATGGCAACAAGAAGGCCAGTTTGGTAAGCAATGTGTGAAAAGAAATTATATAATCATATACATATATATATATATATATACATACACATATACACACATACCTATATGCACACATATGTACTTATGCATATATGTATGTACATGTGTGTCTGTATTTACACACACATGTGTGTGCATGTATATGTATATGTGTGTATATATACATATGTATGTATATGTATATGTGTGTATATATACATACATACATATATACATATATATACATATATATGTGTATATATATGTATATATATACATATATATGTATACATATACATATATATATATATGTATATATATACATATATATATATGTATATATATATGTATATATATATATGTATATATATACATATATATATATGTATATATATATATACAGTTGTCTGTTCCACATCATGACTTTGCCCATCATGGGTTTCAATATATGGCAGGTCAGTGTAAGAAATTAAATAGAAATTTTGGGAGAGTTTTGTGGAAGCTGTAGACAACACACAGAGGCCAGCAGACAATTTAGAAAAAATTTAGATACTTAGAAATACATGATATATGTATAGCATTGTACAATATCAACATATTTTATCATTTAATACCATAATAATTAAGACTTCTTCTCTGGTACATAGGGAGGGACAAAAAATTTTATGCAGATTTTCTAGATCTAGGGAGCACCCCTGGATCCCCTAAACCCATGACGTGGAAGGGGTAACTGTAGTTGTCATTGTTCAGTCACTTCCGTCATGTCTGACTCTTCATGAACCCATTGGGGGCTTTCTTGGCAAAGGTACTGAAGTGGCTTGCCATTTCCTCCTCCAGTTCATTTTACAGATGAGGAAATTGAGGTGAACAATTAAGTGCCCAGGGTCACACAGCTACTAAGTGTCTGAGGATAACCTCACTTCCAGACCTGTCCTCTTTCTACTACCATACAGCTTGTTGTCAAATATGTGACATGAAGATGAAGAACTAGGAAGTCTGAGTATATTGTATTCTAAAGAATTCATTCTCTACAAAAAAAAAACAAGATTCCTAATGATCCCTGGCCCAGTATGTTAAATTCTGGGATCTCCCCCCCAAAAAAAATTACAATAGAACCATTCATTGTGTTCACTAAGCTTTCACATTTATAGTTATGACTGGTTTCTGCATCGAATTTTCTGGAGAATAGTAAATGAATTTGACTGTGGCAGGTAAATACCTCAGAGCACCTGGAAAGGGTGTAAGTCTAACTGATATTATTCATTGGTTTCACCTGCACCAGCCTCTCAGAAATAAGGCTTTTTTTTTAAAATCAGTCAGGAGACAAGTTTCAAAATTTTGTTCTGAAAGCATTACCTTGACACTCTTGGAAAACAGTTATTTGTGGAAAAAAAGAAGGAAAGAAGCATTTTTAAATGCCTGCTATGTGCCAGGAAGTATGCTCAGTGTTTTATAAATATTTCATTTGATCCTCACAACAACCTTGGGAGGTAGGTGCTATTTTTCTCTCCATTTCACAGTTGAGGGAAACTGAGGCAGACAGAGATTAAGTGATTTGCTCATGTGTCTAAGGTCAGCCTTTCCTGACTCCAGGCCCAGGAATTTATCCATTGTGCCATCCAGCTGCTTCTGAAAATTATTAGAAACTCAAAAATGATCTTATCTCTAGGAATTAATGGATAGGACTGTGCACTAACTAAACTGCAGGAGATAGAATTTGCACCCTGAGGAGTAACAACATCTTGCTAAATGATGATGGAACAAGGGGAGGCTAAAGATCACTAGTCCTTGCTAATCAAGAGGCAGTCTCATACCCAGTGGAAACACTGCTGGACTGGAAGTTGGAATATTTGGCTCTGATTCCCGTAACTTGTGTCTCTATGTGTAAGTTTCCATTACCTCAATTCCTCCTCTATAAAATAGGAATGATAATACTTTAGTTTTCTACATTGTAGGATTCTTGAGAACAAAACACTGTATAAACCTTAAAAGTACCAAAGAATGGGAATTGCTATTGCTCAATGATCTTTATCAAGATTTCTGGGGCCAAACAACTGCTAATTCATATATCAATAACTGGTGCTTTACAAGTTTTCAGAGTTCTTTTACAGGCAGCCGAATTAGGGAGCAGAGCTATTGATATATACATTTTAAAAGTGAAGAAACTTGAAGTCAAAGATGGGTCAAATGGCTGGTCCAAAGTCACACAGCTAAAAAGTAAAGGCACCAGAAATAAAACCTAGATCTCTGGACTCTAGATCCCAGTGTTCTTTCCACTTACAGGACTCTCAGAGACCACTGAGTGCAGCCTTTGCCAGAACCAGAATCCCTGCCAAGAATTCTTGCCAACATAATCATCCAGCCTTCACGTGGACTTCAGGTGAGGGCAAGCCCACTACTCTCTAGACAGCCCATTCTGGCCTTTATTAGGGTTTTTTTGGCTACTATTCCTCATTACTGATTCATATTGAACTTCCATTAAAAAACTCTAGATTTTTTCAGACAAACTCCTGTCTAGCTGTACCTCCTCTCTCTTATGTCTGTTATATTTATATGTTTATATATTTATTATTTATATATTTATATTTGAAATTTTGACATAAATAAAATGTTTATATATTTATTAACATATATGTTACATTTTTTTGAACCAAGGTATAAAACTTTCCATTTTCCCCTCTTAAGCTTTCATTTTATTAGGTTCTACCCAAAGTTCTAGCCCATCAGGATCTTTTTGAATCCTGGCTCTGACCCTAACATCTTTGCTATCTCTCCCAGTTTTGTGTCATTCGTTAAGTTGAAAATGTCATCTATTTCTTAATCTAAGTCATTGACAAAAATGGTAAACAGCATTGAGCTACAGACCTAATTTCAAAATGTCCACACACCATTCATTGGGTCCAGTCCTTCATGAATCTACCTAGTTACTGTTTCACAAAGTAGCATGAGAGACTCTGGCTATAACCCTAGCATTCTCTTCATCCTCCAGTTTATTAATCTGGGCAAAAAGGGTCAGGGAGGGGCAGGGGGGTTGGAAATGATGTGTTCCTGATGAAATTCTTTGTGATTACTGCTTCTGTTTCTAGTCTATACTAATCAACCCTTTAATAACATGCTTTAGAATTTTTACCTGAACTCAAAGTTAAGTTCATTGGCCTGTATTTTCAAATTTAAATACTTTATCAATTTTGTTTCTACCTGAATTGTTCTTCAAACAAAAGTTCTCCACCATTCATTCTGTCCTATATTTCCTCACTTGAGTATATCTTTTTAATATATAATACTTCTGTGCTTCCTCTGTTATTATTGAATATAGTACGCTCTTCTAGAGCCATATTCTAGTCACAGGTCCCATCCTTCCAAGTCTCAGTGATCAACTTATGATGATGTCAACTTGCTCCTTGGGTTAGGATCACTTATGATTTTATTTTTTGAGTCTGAGACTTGTGCAGACTGGAAGTTCAATGGTAACTCATAGACCCAATCCCATTACTGCTCAGCATTGGAGCTTTGACCTGCTCTTTTTCTTAACTGGGCCAGTTGTCCCTCCTTAGGCACTCCCCATCCCTTTCTGGTGACTCAACATATCAGTATCTGACTTAGTGCCAATGCTCAGTCAGTTTTAGTTCTATTTCCACTCCGAACTTATAAGTTCAAGAGATCCCTCAGCTACAGCATTCTGGTAACAGGGATTAGAAGCTCATATCACCATACCTGGATGGGATCACTTTTTCTATTTCATAGAATCAGAGTCACAGAATTTCAAAGTCAAAAGGTATGTAAGATCCTATCTAGCCCAACCCATCCATGAACAAAGATCTCTACAACATATCTAAAAAGTGATCATCAAGCCTTTACCTGAAGACCTTTGGTAAAGGTAAACCCTCTACTATTCAAGGCAGTCCCTTCCACTTTTGGATAGCTCTAATTCTCCAAAGGTGCTTCCTTAGATCAAACCTAAATTTATCTCCACGACTTCTACCCATTGGTCATAGTGATGAGCTCTATAACTAAGAGGAACAAGCCTAATCCATCTTCCACAAGCCAACCATCAGCCCTGCTTCCCCTTAAGTGTTCCCTTCTCTGGGTTAACCATCCCCAGTTTCTGCAACCAGTCCTCTAGGGCATGATCCCAAGGCACTTTGTCATATTGGCTATCGTCCTCTGAACTGTCCTTCAGTTAGTTTCAAAGAATAATAGCTAATAGTAGCTAGCATTTATATAGCATTTTGTCATGCAAAGCCCTTTATAGGTTATCTCATTTGTTCCTAATCTATGTTACTACCCTATCTTCTAGTTCTCATATCTTCATCTTGTCTACAAGAATAGTATGAGACATTGTCAAATGCTTTGATAAAATTTAGATAGATATTTATAGCATTCTTTTCATTTACCAATTTAGTAACACTGTCCAAAAAAAAACAAAACAAAACAAAACCTCAAGAACAAAAAACAAAAAGAAAATGGGATTGTTTTGTCGTGATCCCTGGCTTAAAGGGGAAAGGGAACAAATATTTATTAAGTAACTTACTATGTGTCAGACATTGCACTATGTGCTTTACAAATATTACTTCATTTAATTCTCACAACAACCCAGGGAGGTGAGTAGAATTATTATTCCCATTTTACAGTCAGACATCAATTATATTACTTGCCCAGGATCAAACAGCTAGTAAGTGTCTGAAGCTGGATTTGAAGTCCAGTCTTCCTGATTCCAGACCTGGTGCTCTAATCACTGTATCACCTAGCTGCCTCTAAACCTAGATGCTTAATTTAAGCATCTAGTATTCTCTCAGATGAGAAGGAAATGGCAAACCACTCCTGTATCTTTGCTAAGAAAACCCCATGGACAGAGTAGTTCACAGATTATGAAGAGATGGACATAACTGAAAGACTGAACAAACAATTCTCTGACAGACAATATGGTCATACTTTACCTGCCTTGTTACCTATACTGTGCATGTTTTCATATAGACATTTGAATCCATGGGTCTTACTGTAGACTCCTTTCTTGGATTTTATTACCTATTCATTTCTGAGTGTTTCTTCTGCATGGTATCTGTCTTGATAGATATACATACATGCATACATACACACATACACATACATGCATGCATACATACATGCATACATATGCAATTGCCTAGTACTCCACTGAGCAGTAAGTGTCTCTAGTTCCAGCCCAAGTTTTGGAGAACTCATGGCTATCACTGCAGCTAGGTGTATTCCAACTTCGACCAAGAACCCAGCAATCTTATATGTTAAGCCATGGTTCAAAAATCCAAATCCTGTTTTCAGGCTCCATCTTCTTAACCAGCTGTTCACTTCCAACATCCTGGCCTTTTCTGAAAGCCTGGCCTTCACCTAGCTGCAGTGTAGCCATGAGTTCTCCAAAACTTGGGCTGGAACTAGAGACACTTACTGCTCAGTGGAGCCTCATCCATACATATATTGGCTTTTTTGGAATTCTTACTTCCTTTTTTGAGTCTTTCTGCATGGTAAGAAATTTTGTGCTTTTTGTTTCTGGCCTGAGTATCAGTGAAATCCTGTTTGTATAACTAGTATAGATCACTCTAATCTGAATGTAATAAAATCCCCTACTGGTTAAAGCACCTCATATGGATTTCAGAATCCAATCTAAACCCCCCAACCCCACCCCCACCAGCCAGATCCCAACAAAGCCATAGTACTGAAGGTAGATGGAAAGGGTAGCATTGAACAATGTAGTCACAGGAATTTTTGTATGAGTCAGTTTCCTTGTTCTGGCTAACATTTGAATAGTGGCTGACCACAGTTAATAGCCAACATACACTTGGGACAAGTAGGCTTTTATTACTCACATTTTTCATTTCTGGCTTCAACACTGAATTTTCTGGAGCAAAATGCTAGTACTACCAACATTTCAACAGAGGAAAAAGACACATGGTCAATTTTCAGGGGGTTAAACACAAAATGACTTTGTATGCAAAAGGAAGCTGGTCAGATTTAAGATGTATACATACCCCCATATGCATACATATAAGTGCATGTACATACTTATACACATGCATATATAAACACATGTAGACACATAAATACATACATATACACGCATATATATAGCATACAAATATATATGCATACACAAACATGCATATGTACAAACATACATACACATACAAAAATCCATACACATATAAACAAATTCATATACAAAAATGTGGATATGCAAATACAGATTCATGTGCATAAACACATAAATATATGATGCATATACAAACACTTGTGTACATATATACAAATATAAATGCATATATAAACATATGCATGCGTATATACAAATACAGAATATACATGCACACACACATGAGCATGTACATGCACATACATGACAGCTAGGTAGTACAATGGATAGAGTGCTAGGCCTGGAGTCAGGAAGACCTGATTTCAAATTCAGCCCTAGTCACTTACTAGCTGTGTGACCCTAAGAAGTCACTTACCCCCTCTTTGCCTTAGTTTCCTCAACTGTAAAATGGGGATAATAATAATAATGATAATACCTACTTTCCAGGGCTGTTGTAAGGATCAAATGAGATAATAATTGTAAAGTACTTAGCAGAGTAACTGGCACATACTAAGTGCTATATAAATGTTAGCTATCATCATATTATTATCATATATTATATATATATATATATATATATATATATATATATATATATATATAACCAATATTCTAAAAGAGGAGGTAAATAATGAAATAATGAGATCCAAAACTGTGCTCTTAACCCTCACTACATTATGCTGGGCTCTGAAACAATTGTAAAGCTTCCCAGAAAAAAAGTATCCCTTCAAATAATCACTGAAGACAAATACAATTTGTTTACTAGGCTACACCTAGGGCACATGGTGGGTAGTGGATAAAATCCTAGATAGACTTGAAGCCAAGAAGACATAGCTTCAAATCACATCTTAAATACTTATTAGCTGTGTGCCCCTGAGCAAATTACTTCACCTTTCTGGGCCTCAGTTTCCTTATCTTGGAAGTGAGGGGGTTGGACTTCATGGTGTTTAAGATCCCTTCCAGTTCTAAATCCATAATCTTGTAATTTATTATCCAATAAAAGATACCACCTCAAAAGAAAGCAGAAACTGTACCTCCTCAATCTTTATAGCATTGGAGCTCTGGAATTGGAAGGACCTCAGGGACCATCAGGTTCAATCCCCACACTTAATAGGTACTAAAATCTAGGAGAGTTAAATTATTTCTCCAAGGTCACACAGGGAGAAGTGCTGAATTTGAACCCAGGTACTTTGACTCTAGGGCTCAGAGTCTTTTCACTATAAATGGTTAATAAATTTTTATTGATTGATTGATTGATTCACTATACCACCCCGCCACCTTCTGGCCCAGGGGTGTGTGGCTCTTTCTAATTCTGTTGCCAATTCTCTTTGGCACAGCCCCCTTCACTCCCATGATGGAGACTATGGGACCACCCAGGTTACTCTATTCATTTGTGCCTTTTTAGGAAGAAGATTGAGCCCATGTGTCCCCTCCATGAAACCAAAATGTACATGCCCTGTTCTGGAAAAGTGCTCTACTCCAATTCCCACTATAAAATAATGTTATTGACTTTTCACAGCCATGCTATAACTGTGTAGGCTTGTAAATGATTTGTTTATGCTGAAGGATAGTTTGGCTGTCTCTTTTATAATCCTGTGAGTATGCCTATGCCGTTAGATTAAAAAACGACCAGCACTAAAATTCAGGGCTATAACTATGATGGAGTGACTGGGGCTTAACCACAGATAACTGACAGTATTTCTAGCCCAGAAACATAAAAACAACAGATCTTTGCATCTACTTAGTAAAAATAATTAGCTAGATAAGAAAGCTACCCGATAGTGAGCCTGGGTGACTTCCTCCCAAACCTAGATCTGTTCTTTTTTCTCTTTAGTTGAGGACACACTTCATGCCACTTTCTCTGGGAGAAATTTGTAATAGTTTCTCTGGCCCCAGTAACAGCTGCCAAGGTTATTAGAAATAAATAATAATAATAGTTGGTGTTTAAATAACACTTTAAGTTCTGCAAAGCACTTTTGCCAATGAAAACATGATCAGGAAGGTGGTGGAAGTATTATTACTTTCATTTTGCTGAGACTGAAACAAGTTAAGTAATTTTCTCATTGGCAAACAGCTAGTAAGTGTTCTGAGGTGTTCAGGAGGATTAGCACCTCTGGTTCAAGGGCTTGCATTGCCCTTTTCAGGGCTGCTCATCCACTTTGGTGTCCGCCTGTCACCCAACTTTCACCTGTGGCTTCAAGAAGCATTTGCAGTGGCAACATCCCAGTAAAACCTTCTCAGCAGCCAGGCTAAACAAGTTGAGGCTTCATACCCATTGGTGAGTTAGGGGGATGTGTACTTCAAGCATATGAAGACTTCTCAGGCAGAATGGGCAGATGAGAACAATCTGTTCCAATGGCCATGGAGGCAGCTGATGTAGACACTGTGGAGTGCTTAGAGCTTGGTCAGACATTGAAGATACCAAGGTCATCCACTGAATCCTGGGCCATCGCCAGATATCCTGACTTTTGTCTTACCATGTCTGACCATTGTCTTACCATCAATGAATCTGGAAGAGAGAGTGAGGCTGATGACTGTGCAACTCTGCCTCCTTTAAATCCAATTCATGCCCAAAACATCACTCCATGACATCATTGGTCCCCTTCAAAAATAACAATTAAGTGCCAGAATTCTATACCAGGTCTTTGGACTCTAAGTCTAGGGCTCTTTCCACTGCCCCACATGGCCTTTCTAAAATAAGCATACTCTCTGCCTTCTTAAAGGATATGTTCTAATCGTATCTTAAACAGAGAAATTCTAAAAATCCCTATTGGACTATACTATGGCAAAGACTGTTTCTTTTTCCCACCCTCTTTTCTTTACTCACTTGCAAAATGCCAAGTTTGCTTTGCTAGTCCTCCCTATTCTGTCTATAACAGGAAGCAACCGCAGCTGATTTGAGGAATCCCTAATGTTTTCCACACCAGGAAGACACAAGGAAACTTGAAAGAAAACTGGGAAAAATAGGATAATTTTTCAAGCTTTTAGATCCCTGGAGAGTACTTATTCAGAGTCAAAGCTTTAACTAGGATAAGGTGGGTGGGACTGTGTTAATACTCAAAGGAATAATTTTTTTTGAGGGGGCATAAACTTCCTCACTAGGATGGTCAGTGACCACTGAGCCAGTGCATCGTATCTTTCAGTATTCTGCCAGTCTTTGTCCAGATATGGGAGGAGGCTCCAGAATAGAACTGAGACATGGGGTGGCTAAAAAAGATCAGGGGAGGGAATTTGCTGACCCTTTTACTTATGGTTAGACTCTCCTCTGCACCAATGCCATTTCCTCAGTCTATCACGTAGGTATCCTTTCACTCCTCTCTCAACTGTTTTTGCTCTAACTGAAAAAAAATTCCAAGGCATACCTCTGGAAAGTGGATATTAAACTTTAGAGACACCTTATCTCAAATTGGTCTGGATGACTGAAACCCACTTGGACATGAGAGGAGTGGTGTGTTCTTGATTCCCTAGGTAAACTTCTGCAAGGTCATATTCCCATAATACAAGGGAAACACTTCAGGGTGGATACCCCTTGCTTGACACTGTGTTAGAGCTACAATGCAGAGAGAACTTAATTTTCTAAATAGTGAAATAAGGGCTTCCCTATACCGAATATGTGGTTCTTACCCTCAGTGCTTGTGTGGAAGCCAAATACTCCTTTTATTCACATCTGCTGAAAGTTAAGCAAGAGGATTAGTTGGAGATTTCCCAGAGTGAACTCTTGTTGGAAACAAAGAGCCAAAGAAAATATGGCCCTCAAGGGTAAGACTCCTAGATCAGAGCTGATATCTGGGAGCCCAGTCTCAAGAGGTGTCCAGGTCACAGATAAAGTATGTATCAGGAGAGGAAAGATTGAGAACCTCTATAATATACTAAATACAAATTATAAATTTGCCAAAATTACAAATAAGAAAAACCAGTATTTGTTACCTCCTCTAGTAGCCAGAAAATATTATTATTAAATTCCTTGTTTTTACATACAAGTGTAACATTAAGATAACTCTCATTAGGTATTCACTTTTACCAATGAAGTTAAGTGTCATAAAGAAGTTGTAATCAAACTTCCCCTGCCATCCCTTAGGACCAGAAGCAAGAACTTCTAAAGATTAAAGGAGTCAACATCTGGACTTTTTCAGTTTCTATTTTATTTTGGTTTGCTTTGTTTGTTTTTCTAAAAAACCTAACCTTTTTCACAAATACAACTGAGAGGTCATTCATTTTTCAGAGTCAACCTCAAATGCAACCTCCTCCATACAGCCTGCCTAATATATAACTGGATCTTTTGGCTTATAGCTTCTCTGACTTCTTATAAATATATAAATGAGATAATATTTGTAAAGCTCTTAGCTTAGTGCCTGGCATATACTAGGTGCTTGATAAAAGCTTGTTTTCCCACCCTACCCCCAATAACCTAATTTTTTCTGTATTACTCATTTGGCAAATAGTAATATATCATCAGACACCTACTAGCTGTGTGACCCTGGGCAACTCACTTAACCTTGTTTGCCTCGGTTTCCTCATCTGTAAAATGAGCAAACCACTCCAGTATCTTTGCCAAGAAAACCAACTGGGGTCATGAAGAGTCAAACATGACTGAAAAATGATTCAACAAAACCCTGTACTATCATATAAATAATTCCTCTGCAGGTGTGTTACCTCCTCCATGAGATTAGTATTTTTTCACACTTCTCAAATCATGCCCCATAGGCCATGTATTCAACATGACAACTTTGTTCTTTTCAAAGACTGGGCTGCCTAAAGCCCTACTTGTTCTGCCCAAAGACTTAGGAAAAACCCAGAATGGTGAGATAAGAAAGAGGGATCAGTAGTGCAGAAGGGAGCACATCCTTGTGTGTATGAGTATGTTTATCCTAAAGGCATAATCCCAAAAAGCAGTGTTGCAATAATTTACATTCTGGGAAACACCACAGTATTCTCAGTACTCAAAGGCATAATCCATTCTATTCCTGGCCAATTGACACTGCAGATCTACAAAGCTCCCCTTTTGCTTAACAGATGCAATACAGTTGCTTGAAACACCATAGAAAACACAGAAGAACTCTGACAGCCCTCCACACTCCTCCATCTGCCAAGATAGGTTCCACCTCATTTAGTATCTGTTCTGAAATGCAGAGAGTTTAGGGGAAAGTGGACGTAAAGCAAAAGCATACATTTTTCAATTACAATCATTTTTTTTAGTTCAATAACACTGAGCCCAATGGAGGTAGTAGATATGATTTCAAATGTACCTCCCTCATATAGGAACATACATGCTTGTACGCACACAAAAACACACACGCACAAATAAAATACCGAGTGTAGATGTTACTGGTTTTCCATCATAACCAAGGTTATAGACACTGACTAAAGTCAGTCTAAATTGCCAATGCTATTAATAATGTCTACAGACTGATTATTATTAATATTAAACTGTTAATAAATGTTAGTTGATGTTGCTAGACCTGTACAAACAGATTTCTTTTTTAGTGCCAAACCCAGTTGCTCAATCTGATTTTTATGCAGTGGTGAGCAGGAGCCAACTTATACAGGTTTCTGAGAGCAGATTGTTAAATTTTTACTGTAGGCATTTACACCTTGAAAATCAGCAAAGGCTACATGTCAAGATCTGATTTATTGTCTTATTGATTTTCTATAATTAAGAAAGTACTAGACAAAATGGTAATAATGAAGATTAAACTTAAAAGTGGGTTGTGAGTACATTTTTCCCCAGAAGGCTAGCTGTTACATAGTTACCAGAACATCCCTGCTTTGAATGAATAAAGGTATCTTTATTCATTTCTTCAGTTGACTTTGCCCAACTGTCAATTTTTTATGGTTTAATCCTGTGATTTAATCTGTGTAGTGAACTCCCTTTACCAATGCAAATTTGCATTGTTAACTTCTGCATTTTTTTAAATGGACAAATCTGTGATTTGATGAAAATATAGAACTCCCAGTGAGAAAATCTTCTCTACCTGTGAAGAATTGGTCCCGGTGTTTGAGGTTGGCCCACACTTTAAAAATGTACATTATCATAACTGAACCAGATAGAGGGCAGGGTTAGCAGGACGAGCAGACATTACAGACTCTGTTTAGAATTTATGATTTTTTGCTCTCCCCCAGATCAATGGGTATACATGGCAAAACAGCACAGTTAGATTTGTTTTTAAATTGTTTAGTCTGGAAGTTCTGGCAGTTAAACTGGGTGTAACCAGGTAATGCACTTGAAACCCCTCACTCTACAGAGGGGAGAAATGAAGTAAAGAAAGGGAAAATGACTTGTCTGAGGTTAGAGTAGATAGAAGGGACTTCAGAAGCCATTTAATCCAACATCTTCAGTTCATATATGGAGAAACTAACAAGCCTAAAGATTCCAACACCAAACTAAAAATGGTGATGGGCAAGCTTGTCAGCATTAGCTTTATGAAAGTAAGTGCTCCATAAGTACTAGTCTCTGAAGCATTGGAGTCACCCTCCCCCCCTTTTCAGTTCTATGGTGTCAGGAATAGATAGGTGTACAAGCCAGGCACTGGATCAAAGCTTTGGGAGCCTGGAGCTGGCAATTCTTTGTCCTATTGATCCAAGACCTGAGACCTTTGGAATGATGTAAATCAATGGTTCCCAAAGTACAGTCCCAGGATCCCTGGGAATCTCTAAGGTCAAAACTACTTTCATAATTATACTAAAATGTTTTAATGTCTATTGTAGTAAATATTGGTAGATATGACCCACACAAGCAAAATCTCTTGAGGGACCCTCGGTAATTTTTGAAAGTGTAAGGCATTTCTCAAATGAAAAAGGTTGAGACAATGCTTTTCACAAGCTATCCAATCATAATGTGGACAACTGTGAATTAGCTTGTCTGTCTCATGTTCCATCTTTTCTCAGAGATAGGATGTCTATGATAGGCCACTGGACTTCCTTTTTGGCTCTCTCTTGGTGCTGTATTATGGGTGGGAGACCAAAGGGTCTCTGGCCTGAAAAAGGTTTTTCTGCCATGGTGAGTAGGAACTTGGAACTGAATGTGATGTTGTAGTCCGTGATATATAAGTATATTTACTTTTAAAGTTTACTACGCTATACTAACCACTGAGGTTAAATGTCATCCAAGGTCACACAAGTAGCAAGTCAAAGAGCTGGGATTTGAAGTACTAAACTTTTTAGCAAATGGTTTTGGGTATAAGCAAAGATTTTTAAACCTCACATTCTTTCAGGAGGTTGTCTGCATCAAAAAATCAGTCTGTAGATATATGTGGCATTCAAGGAAATTTTAATTAGAAATATGATCTAGCATTACTAGATTTGCACTGGGGAGTACTATTTCCTCTCTCCTTTGATAGGTAAGTGTTTAGGTGGGAAAAAAATGTCTAATTGGTGAGCATAGCACGTGTTCTCGACATAGAAATGCCCCACATGGCAATAATCTTTCTGTTCTGTCTTGTAAAAGAAAGATGGAGGCTCTCAGACAGCTGATGGGAACATTGGAAAAACATCCCTGGGGTTAGCAAAGAGAAATCACAAATGAGACTCTCATTTGAAAGAGACCAGTCAGTATCTATTTAGGAAATGATCGGATAGAGACTTTAATTCCAAATGAAACTAGAACTTAACGTTAGAGAAGCCTAGGGGTTTCAACACTCCAACTAAATAACTTAGAACAGAGAAGTCAGTTGGAATGGCAAATCCATTCCTTTAATGAGCTGGAACAGCAAAACAGAATAGATTACTAGTGACTGTGACTAATGAATGTTGTGGTAGCTGAGGAGAAAGCATCCTGAAAGCTTTTAATGTCAACCTGGTTTGAAGTCTCTGGGTACCATCTTAGGAATATGTCCAATTCTCAAATAAAAGTTCACTCTGAGTTGAAAAAAGCATTCAGATCAAACATGGGTATAAAACTAGAGTTAAATTTAGAAATGATAAATAGCTGTTAAGGATCAGTGAGTAAGTTACTTAATAATTCAATTGTAAACTCCATGGAGGAAGATTGCATGTCTCATCTAAAACTTGGCATCACTCCCAGCACTTGCCATGGTACTCTGTACACAGTGGACACTGTTTATTGAATCAAAATTTAAATTATACCTCACTCCTCCTTAAAAATACATGTGCTTTTTTATGCTTATGCTCATCTTATTCTAATGAGTTCCGTTTCTATTAAAAAAAATGATAATTGGGTAGGAAAGTCTGCTAATCTCTCCTTCAATTAACTATGTAAGTGGGAAACCTGTCTGTTTGGACCATGAGGCCATTGCCAAGGTATCAGCTGATGAGAGGAAATTTTCATTGCAGGCAAGATATTCAAGAGAAAGTAGCATTTGGAGTCATGTAACCTAACACTGTGCCATATAGTTATTCAATTTTTGATTTGTAATATTTGCCTTAAGTATAAATGATCATTTATTGAAAATCTACTAGTGAAGCACAGCTAGAGGCCTGAAGAGATATAAATTTTGGATAAGATACAGTCCCTGCCCCTCAAAGAGCTTGTAGTCTAACAGTTGCTAAAGTATATACATGAGTAACTATTCTATACAATGCACAAGCACATTAAAACAGGATGAAACAAAGTTCTAGGCTCGACAGAACTTGGTAATTTATTGAACATGAGAAATAAGGAAGAGGGCAAAGTCAAAGATACTGGTAGGGTTTTTAAGTGCAGGAAACTAAAATGATAGAACTGGTAAAGTCCAAAGTAATAACAGGTTTAGTGCATAAGATAATAATCTTGTTTTGGGATGTGTGATGTTTTAGGGACTGATGAAATACCTAGGTATAGGCACCCTGTAGGCAGTTTGCGATGTTTATCTGGAGCTTTAGACGAAAAGTCTGGGCTAGAAATAGAGATTTGGGAGTCAACCGCACAGATGTGATAGCTGAAGATGTAGAAATGAATGAAACTACCAAAGAGAGACTGCATAAAGAGAAGACGGTAAAAAACAGAATGTTGGGGAGCATCCATCTTAAGGAGTCAGGAAGAAGACAATGAGCCAGAAAAAAAGAAGGAATAGGGTTTATGAACCAAAAATGACTGTCACCTCAGAAGCTAATGGAGGAGAAAAGTCTTCAGTGGTATCAAGTGCTGCAGAAAGAAAAGGAATAAATAAAAGATAAAGAAGATAAGGATTTTTTTAAAAGAACATCAGATTTGGTGATTAGAAAGGGCATTGGTGATCTTTGACAGAGTAGTTTCAGTTAGAATTGTGGTAAGCCCAACGGCAAGGACTTGAGAGAGTTGATTCTGTGCATGAATGTATTTTATCATATTTTGTACGAGGTTTCATTACAATGATATGTAGAGAATGTATTCGTTCATAGTGCTTCCTTGAGAGTATTAAGTGTTTTCTTGAGAGTATAAGGACTAGAATTTCAAGTTGACTTTGTTCACCTCATAGTTCTGTGTGGTTAGATTAAAGACAGATACATGTTGGATGGAAATTTTTCTGCTTTTGTAGGTAGAAACTTGGAACTGAATGGAATGTTGCTGTCTGTATCTAATGCATTTGAATTTGACTATGCTTTTATTGAATCTAATTAAAGTTGTCAATCATAACTATTGGTGGTGAATGACTGAACACTGTTTTATCTAGAAAGGATGTGAATAGGAAGTAGATGGAGGTGGAGCCATGAGTCATATGGCATGATTGACATATTTTCCTAGAAAATATCTAGCTCATAGATATCATAGGAAATGGTAGAGTATTGGATTATTGATGGTCACTAGTCCCAAGGATCTGACTACTGACAGACCCAACCTATTATATATATATATATGTATATATACATATACACACGTATATATGTATATATATGTATATACGTATATATGTGTGTGTGTATATATATGTATATATGTATATATGTGTATATACATATATATGTGTATGTATGTATATACGTATATATGTGTGTGTGTGTGTGTATATGTATATACGTATATATGTATATATATGTATATACATGTATATACGTATATATGTGTGTGTATGTATATATATATATATATATATATATATATATATATATATACATATATATATATATATATATATATTGCCCGTGTTAGTGCATTTTCCATTATCCCCAAGAAGGAAGTAAAGATTTTTTAATTATCCTCAGTTGTAGATTTTCCTAAGACCCATCCCTGACAGAGCCTGTACCAGGACAAAAGTCATTCATACTAGCTTTAACCACTAAACAAGCTGCTTTAATTTTTTAAAAGGTTTTTTTTTTAATCAGAGATTTTTTTCATTCTTTTGTAGCCTTGAGAAACACTGCATAGGAACTGCAGCAACAAGATATTTGTTATGCATTTGAAACCACAGATGAAGGAATTTTGGAACTTACAAAGGGTCTTAAAGACAATCCATTCAAAACCCTTCATTTTTTTAAGACAAGGAAACCAAGGCCCACAAATATTAAGCTGCTTTCCTAAGCTAATTAATGTCAGAGCCAGGGTAGCTTCCAGCACACTCTGATGCCTCAGGGCCACTCTACTGGATAGGACAGGAAAGTACAAAGAAGACTATAACCCCTGAGAAAATATAGAGTTCTTAACTCCAGGCAGCAGGATTCAGTGTTTTAAGGTCAGCTGCCCAGATAGGAATTATGTGCACTTAGCAAATTGTGCCAGGCTTATGTCATTGGACTCCTAAGTCATCCCACCCAATTGTGTATCTCCCATGAATTTATGGAGATTGAAAAATAAACCCACATTATTATAGTGCTCAGATTGTTTTAGGAAGTAAATGTTGGCAGTTGACTATAAATAACTCTGGACTTAGGAGATCTATCTGGCGAAAGTTCTTAGTCTGCTGCCATTTTGCTTTATGGATAAGTCACTCACCCTTTCTCTTTTTCAGTTCTATCCTCTGTAAAATGGCAGTCACAATACCTATCCCTACTTGTCTGAAAAGGAATCTGGGTGGATATAAGAGAAACTGTTATGATCCATTTGGAAGAAGGATGATATAGCAATTTGTGAGGGCATGATGTGTTTAGAAAGGATGATTTTATCCAGAAAAGATAAGAGTAGGTGGTAGATGTAAAAGGAGCAATGAGTAACAAGTCATATTTTCCTAGTTATCTAGTTCATGGATGTAAATAACAGTAAGTGGCAGAGCACTGGACTATTGACAGTCACCAGACCCAAAGTTCTGACATCTCTCAGGACCAACCTGTTGCATATATACAATATAGCAACTTTCCTTCAAGGAATTCAAAGAATCTTTACATATATTATTTCATTTAGCCAGCGTTAATGTATTTTCCATTATTCCCAAGAAGGCAGTAAAGATGTTTTAATTATTTCCAGTTTTAGATTTTCCTAACGCTCATCAGTAACAGAGGAGAAGAGAAGGGGAAGGAAAAGGGAAGCTGTAGTGATGCAGTGATGCACTAAACCTTAGATCCTGTGAATCTGTGATCTCTATACTCCTGACAACTGTGTTGGAAGTCAGGAGACCCTGGTTTTTCAATTTCTGACCTTTGTGACTTAAGGCAAATGACTTAACACTTCTGAATCTCAAGGTCCTTATCTGTAAAATGAGGAAGTTGGGCTACAATTATGCCTTCCATATCATGACTTTCTCATTGTGGTTTTGATATTTCATGGGTCGGCATAAGAAATTAAATGGGAATTTTGAGGGAGCTTTGCAGAAGCCACAGATAACACACAAAGGCAAACAGATGCAGAAAAAGTTTAGAACGTCAGAAATGCATAAAATATATGTATAGTATTGTATAATGTCAATATATTTTATCTTTTAATACCATAATAATTCAGACTTCTCTGGTACAAAGGGAGGGCCAAAAACATTTTGTGAATTTTCCAGATCATGGGGGCACCATACCCTTAATCCTTCCCACCATGATGTGGAAAGGATAACTTTAAGTGGCCTTTTAATTCCCTTCTTCCTCCAAATCTAAGATGTTACTCCTAAATTTTCAGTCTGTTGTTGACTTTCATGTTTAAAATATGCAAACATATTTAGTATCAAAAATAGAAAACCTAGCTTGGTTTTGCCATTTCCCAAAAGGGGTTAGAGCTATCCTTCCCAGTAAAGGGTTGGGGTGATGGGGGGAGGGGGCAGAGAATCATTCTGATTGATCTCATACTTTGGCAGAACCCTTTTTCAAAATTAATGATGGGGAATATTCTGCTCCAGGGAATGGGGAGGGTGAAGTCCTTAGAAATTCTGCAGCATAGCTGAAATTAAATCAGCATGCAAGCCTGAGAAATTTATCACTTTATGAAACCAATAAATATCCAGATTTAGCAAATGTACTTGTGATGAATCGCAGACAAAAATTGCTTTTTTTCCCCTACCTGTGCTGCAGTGAAATATTTGGGGAGAGTTTTTATTTTGCTGACTTTTCAGTTTTCCTTTAACGAAAGGCCCCCAGGAGGAGGGCAGAGAGAATGATGGGGTGATGGATTTGAGTTTTCCAAAGAAGCTCAGAGGTGTGGGGAGCTAAAGCCTTCACCTTATCTTCTCCCTTATTTCATCAGCCTGTCAGGTTATGAGTACTCTGCATTCGCTGGATAGCTCCACTCTCTCCACTGAGAGAGGCTAGTGTGACATCCTCCTAAGGGCCTCCTGTGGTGAAATGAAGGAACTTCAGGGTAATGATGGAAAGAAGCTTTCAGAGTAAGTCAGATCAGACTAAGTATCAATCAGCTCCTCTCCCCCACTTTACTGTAACCTGTTTGAGTATAAGCTCAGTTAGTACTGAAAAGGCACAGGCAAGGGCTATGTTCCCCATAGGTTTTTCTACAGGACTGAAAAATGGCCTCCTGTTCACATGAGCTCCCCAAAGGCCAGGAACAAGGCCCTTTGAAAATGTTGACATCTCTAAGTGAAAAGATAGTCTTCACCACAGCTTCTAATTAGAGTGGGTTCTGGGGGGCAAATGTGTCATAAGGCAGCCCACAGGCTGATTCTGCTACAGTTGTAGAGAGACCAGAACTCCTAGGGACAACCAGTAATAATAACCAGAGGAGAACCAGAAGACTTAGAATTGAAAAGGACTTTAGAGATTATAAAATCACACATTTAATGATGGAAGGAACCTCACGGGTGATATAATCCCTCACCCTCATTTGACAGATAAAGAGATTGAAGCTTAGGAGAGGTTAAGTGACTTGTCCAAGGTCACACCAATAGTAAATAGCAGAGCCCAAAATTGAACTAAGGTTATATCATTCTAGAGACAGTATTCATTCATTCCACTACACTATGCTAAATAAATGAATGAATGAATCTTAAAACCTCAAATGTCTGTCAATCTATTACTATATACTAAGTGCTGGAATTCTTAATACAAAAGCAGACAGACTTTTTTGTCAATGGGCTTACCTAAGTCAATGGGCTTACCTAAGGCAGAATAGCAGATAGTAGGCTGGATGGGGAGTCAGGAAATCCTAAATTCAAATCCTGCCTCAGACCATTACTATCTATGTAACCCTAGGCAAATTACTTAACCTCTCTCAGCCTCAGTTTCCTGATCTGTAAAAAAGGAATTATTAGAGAACCTAGTCTCTCCAGAATTTTGTTAAGATCAAGTGAGATAATATATACAAAGTACTTTCCAAATCTCCAAGTACTGCATAAATGATTATTATATTATATTATGATGATTATATTTTGATTGGAGGAGACAAGGCAGGTAGAATAGTTATGGCAAGGGATGGGCATTTTGGTTCAGGAAGTTACAAGGATGGTAAGCAGATTCTTCCCCTGCAGATGAGAAAATGGAGACTCATAGAGGGGATGGGATTTGCCCGAACTCACTTGGGTAAAAGCAGAGCCAAGATCCAAAGTCATGTTTCCTGGTTCCAAGGCTAATGCTTTTGTCACTACATCACTGTAATAAGTCTGTAGGTTCCCTCCCCTATCCTCTTCAGACCAAGGCAGGTCTAGGCAAGGACCAAAAGGTTCTAGACCCCTACATAACCCTAGGATTTGTATTAACTTCCCCAGAAATTCTAATTTCCTTACAATTCTAAAACTTACTGATGTGTCAGAAATACTGGGAGAAGGCCTAGAAATGCGTTTCTTTATATCTTTGAGACCAGATCTGGATTCCTGAGGTAGCTGCAGTCTGGATTAGGTCATGTATTTTTTTCATTTGGTTGAACTCCTAGGGTAGACCTGAAGGTCCCTGAAGTTACATATACATAATTATGTGTGTGTGTGTGTGTGTGAATATGTGTGTGTGTGTGTGCGTGTGTGTGTGGTGTGATATGTACTACACAGGGTATTGGACTTCACTGGGTTTAAATTCTGCCTCAGGTTCTTATGAGCTATGTGGTCCTGGATCTTCATCACAGCAATCTACCTCACAACACACATGGAGCTGCCTTTGGAAAGGAGTACCCATGAGATATATCTGTTCTCATCTATGTAGCATCACAGAGAAAACAGTATTAGCTTTGGAGAGACAGTGGTGTAACCTGAGAGATGGCAGGGGTGGAGAGAGGATCCACTTGACCAAAAGTGGGAATTTCTGAATCCCAGTGTCTTGGATAAAAAAGGAGAGATTTCCTGAGCAGGCAGTAGTAGTCTCAGGGCTGTCTACTTATCAAACCCAAGTTCCAGAGTTCAGGAATCCAGATTTCCAGAACAGATCCTGGGCAGCACCATCCTCTTAGAGAATCCAACCTTCTAGACAAAAGAGGGGGAGTTCCTGGATTGCATAAGTCTTTTGGAGAAATAAAATCATTCATGTGGCCCTCATATCTGGAGAAGCCACAAGGCACTAAATCCATGACGTGCGGACACAAAACACAGAGACTTTGCCCTCCAAAATTCTCATGAGTTATTTGCAAGGTGAAGGTTCACTGTAAAGTGGGTTTTCTCTTGAGTGACCCCAATTGTCTTTCCCTTCTGGGGAAAAGAGAGAAATCTGTTTGTCAGAGTACTTGACCTTATAAAAGCTTAATAAAACACAATGAATACCCATGGTAGAAGTTAACTTAATGGAAAAGTAGTTGTAGAAGGCAATATATATAGTACTTCACATTTATTTTGCTATGTACAATTGATTCTTCACTTTCTTAATGAAGTAATAATGTACTTAATGTCATTTGCTGAACCTCAAGTGAAGCCTCATTATTTTATCTCCACATTTAACATCTTCTATTCAAGTTCTGAAGTCACATTGAAAAATCCCATGTGTATTAGAAGATGTAATATATATATATATATATATATATATATATATATATATATATATATATATATATACGTATATATTATGTTATGTTATGCTATATTATGTTATGTTATATCATATATGTATTGTGTGTGTATTCTTAGTTTTAACCATTTTGCCATTTAAATTATATTAGGATTTTCCTCTGATGTAAAAAACATAAAGCCTGATGGTTTCTCCATGTCAAAGTATTCAAATTCTAATTCCAATAGATTAGAAAGCTCCTTACATTTGTTAGATTCATTTTCAAAAAGGCTCCATTTGAAGTCCACAGGTACCATTGGGTCAAGTGGCAATAAAAAAAAAAACCAAGGAACCACTCATCTGATAAGGAGCCCATCTTTGCTAGCTGTTCTTCTAGGGTGGTTGGTCAGCTGTTTGTACTCCTCACTGTGGTTGGCCACTGCAATACACCAGGTTACATTGCAGCAAGTCCTGGAAGTATTTTTCTTACTACCTCGTCCTATAGTATAGTGTAAAGAGTGCTAGATTTGGAGTTAAGATCTGGGTTCAAATCCTGCCTCTACCATATACTATCTATGTGACCTTGGACATGTCTCTTTACATCACTGGGTCTCACTCCCTCATCTGTGAAATGAAAGTATTAGCCTAGATGACTTCTTTCTTTCAATTTCTTCTCAAGTACATGAAAAAACAATTTTTAACATTTTTTTAAAAATTTTGAGCTCCAAATTCTCTTTCTCACCCCCTCCCACCCCACCTCCTTGAGAAAACAAGCAATTTGATATAGGTTATACATGTACAGTTATTCAAAGCATATTTCATATTAGCCATGTTACAAAAGAAAACACTGAAAAAAAAAACAAGAAAAATAAAGTTGTGTGTGTTTTTTTTTAAAAAAGCATGCTTTGATCTACTCTCAGACTCCATCAGTTCTTTCTCTGGGGGTGGGTAATATTTTTCATCATAAGTCCCTCAGAATTGTTTTGGACCATTGCATTGCTGAGAATAGCTAAGCCATTCATAGTTGATCATTATGCAATATTGCTGTTATTGAATACAACCAGTTTTCCTGGTTCTGCTCACTTCACTTTGCATCAGTTCATATAAGTCTTCCCAGGCTTTTCTGAAACCATCTTGCTCTTTTGTTAGAGCATAATAGCATTCCATCACAATTATATACCACAACTTGTCAACCATTCTCCAACTGATGAGTGCCCCTTCAATTTCCAATTCTTTGCCACCACTAAAAAAAAACCTGCTGTAAATTTTTTATACATATATGTCGTCTTCCTTTTTCTTCACTCTCTTTGAGATACAGACATAGTTGTGGTATTGCTGAAGGGTCAAAGGGTATGCATGATTTTATAGCACTTTGGACACAGCTACAAATTCCTCTCCAGAATGGTTGGATCAGTTCACAACTCCACCAACAATGCATTAGTATTCCAATTTTTCCACATTCCTCTCCAATATTTGTCATTTTCGCCAAAACTAGATGACTTCTAAGGTCTCTTTCCACTCCAAATCTATGAACCTCACAATAAATGCAGTCAATTGATAAACCAGTATACACACAGCACCTCCCTAGTATCTATTCCTGTGCTAGCTATGGGAGATACAAAGATGGACAAGACCTGGTCTCTGACCTCCAGAGTTAACAATGTAGTTCAGGAGGAAAGTGTAACACACATGAGAATCCAGAGAACAGGAGAAGACAGTAGAGAACTAATGCTAAACTATGTGGGACAGTTTGTAAATGTTATGGGAGTTCAGAGAGGAGCAGAGCAATGTGGGTTTTGGAAAGCAGAAAAGACTTCTTGGAGATGGTGGGACCTGAGCTGGCCTTGAAGGATGCTCACACTTTGAGTTGACAGAGAGAGGGAAGCACATTGGAAGTGGAATGGATAGTGTGAGTCACTGTACCCTTTAGAGCACTAAGAAACGAGGCTGTAACCACTTGGAGCTACAGGGGCTATTGCTCCATTGAGGAATGCCAAGGTCTAAGCCTTAAATTCCCTATTCTGAGTTTTTGCATTGGTACTTTACCATGACTATTTCTGGTGGCCCACTGGTATAAAATTCCTGTCTATCAGCTAGCTGAGGTCATGTCCCTTCTGCTTAACTTTTCTCATCTATGCAAACCTCCACCAAAGTCCTATTCTGAATTTTATTATAGCAAGTAGGGTATTCTGGATTCTCAAAGGCTGTTTCAGCAGAACACAAACTGCCAAACTGGAAACAATCTGAGCATGGATGGGCCCCGTATGGTTGTTGTTGGATGGTAGTCCTCATTTAATTTGGAAAGCCAAATCACAATCAATCAATCAGTCAATCAATAAACATTTGTTAAGCTCCCATTATGCGTATAGGCGCTGTACTAAGCACCGGGGATACAAAAAGAGGCAAAAGACAGTTCCTGTCCTCGAGGAGCTTACAATCTAATGGGCAAGGCAATATGCACACAAATATATACAAAGCAAGCTACATGCAAGATAAATAGGAAATAATTAACAGAGGGAAGATTCTGGACTTAAGACAGGTTGTGGAAAGCTTCCTATAGAAGGTAGAGTTTTAGTTAGGACTTAAAGGACGCCAAGGAATTCAGTAATCATAGTGGATGGAGGAGGGAGGGCGCTCCAGGCATGGAGCACAGCCAGAGAAAATGCCAAGGGCCAACAAATGGAGTATCTTCTTTGTGAAATGGCCAAGAGGCCAGTGTCAGTGGATCAAAGAGTACGTATGGGGAAATAAGGTTTGAGAAGAAGACTGGTAAAGTAGGAGGGGGCAAGGTTCTGAAAGGCTTTGAAAATGAAACAGGTCATTTTGTATTTGCTCCTGGAGGCAATAGGAAGTTACTAGAGTTTATTGAGTAGGCAGCAAGGGGGAGGGTAGTGACATGATTGGACCTACTCTTTAGGAAAGTCACTCAGGGCAGGAAAGGAGTGGAGAGAGACTTGAGGCAGGCAAACCCTTTGTCTTGCAATAATCCAGATGTAAGCTGATGAGGGCCTGCACCAGAATGGTGGCAGTGTCAGAGGAGAGAAGGCATATTTGAGATAGATTGCAAGGGTGAAATTGACAGGCCTTTGCAGCAAGCAATTATTTTATGTGTTTGTTTGTTCATTCATTCATTCATTATTTTTGTTACAGCAACTCATGAAGAAAGGCCTGTATCAATGGAGAGAATATCCACACTGAAGAAATGAGTATTGAAAGTAGCTCCTCCACATCTGACATTGCTGAATTAAAATAAATGCTTGTGCAATATACCAAAAATAAATAAATAAATAAAAGACTGGGACACTATGGCAAGTAATGTCCTGACAATACTGAAACTCTCTATCATTCAGTCATGGAAGAAATAGGACCAGGACACAAAAGTCAAAGAATGGTGGTTATGTCAGGCCATTTTGCTAAGGAGCACATTCTTTGTCATTTCTCTACTCTCTGTCTTTGATTTGGTTTTTATCTGCATGTGGGCTGAGTCCTTTGCACTTCTAGCATTGTTGGAAGAGATTGGGTGATTTCAAAAAAATTGTTTTGTTGAAAATCATCTTGAACATCAATGTAACCACCTATACTTGTTTAGTAACTATTTACAACTGAATTAATTAGTACAGTGGAAAGAATACTGACTCGTGAATCCGGAAACCCTGAGTTCAAATCTGCCTCAGACACTTAATAGCTGTATTACCCGAGACTTGATCTCTGAACCCACTTCTTCATTTATAAAATGAGGGCCTTGGATGAGAGAGTCTTTGAGGTCCCTTCCAACTCTAGATTTGTGATCCTATGATTGAATGCATAGAATATCATGACTTTTTCTATGTCTATAATTATTAAAGTATTATGTCCGTAATTACCTATCAACCAACTACTCCCTTCTCCCTCCACCACCTTCAAATAAAAGCACTCCTTTATATAACAACTAGGTATAATTAGGCTAAAAAGTGAGCACATTAGCCATGTCTGAGAGTGCATGTTTTGTTCTAACTGTACATGTGCTTTAACACAGTGACACGGTGATTAGGCATGTATACCAAGAAGGTCAAGGGCAGGGGCAAAGGAACTATATAGATACACAAATACTATAATAGCATTTTTTGTTGTAAAAAACAAACAAACCCCAAAACTGGAAACAAGTGTCCATTAATTGTGGGCTGACTGAACAATTTGTGGTTTATTAATATAGTGTGTTGTGTTATTTTTAAAAGCTCATTTTCAATGCTTTATCGGTCTCCCAATTTCCATTTGAAGAAAAGAAAAAGGAGGGAGCAGGGAAATTGTGATGTGTAATAAGCATATGATTAGGTCAACTAATATAAGCAGTAAAATCAAGCCATTTCTTTAGGATTTGCACATGTAATCCAAGAACAGAGAAGTAGCCATCTCTTTACCAAAAATAAATATTTCAAACTAGTGCCTACTAGACTATACATTTCAAAGAAAAGAGCCCTCATGTATTTCTTTACTGTTGGGTGACAATTGATCTCAGATCTCCAGATGGCTGGAGCAATATGATCTCCATCTGGCATGTAAGGGAGAAGATTCAATTTTTGAAAAAACCTCAGATGGATTTATCCCTCTCCCGGGCTTTATTGGGGGGGGGGCAGGAGAGGAAAGTTAAGAATGGTTGGGGAAGGGAGGGAGGATAAAGAGAGGAAATGGAAAAAAAGTCATTTATTGAGTCTCACAATAACCGGTTATAGCTAATAATACTATAATAATAATAATATTCTTGACAAGTGTGTTCATTTAAGTACCATACTATAAGTACTTATCAAAAGTTAAAATACAATTCCACCAGAACTTTTCCTGATTTCCCCCAACTATAACTGCTTCTTCCACCACCTATTTCTCTGTATGTCATTTGTTTCACTTATCTATCTATAATTTATCTCCCTGGAGTAGAATATAAGCTCCTTAGGTTCAGAGACTTTTCACTTATGTCTGTATTCTCAGCACCTAACACAATGCTAGCCATGGCAGAAGCTTAATAAATGTCTTTTAAATTGAATTAAATTGAAATTTGGACCCAGCCTTTGCTGTATTCAGTAATGGTGCTAAATCCTCTCACTCATGGATTAAACATAGGGGTGGGGAAACTGCAGCCTGGAGGCCACATGTCCTCTAGGTCCTCAAGCGAGAACCTTTGACTGAATCCAAACTTCAGACCCTTTGACTGAATCCAAACTTCGCAGAACAAATAAAACTTGAACTCAGTTAAAAGACCACACCCAAAGATCTAGAAGGCCACATGTAGCCTCCAGGCCATAAGTTCCCCAGCCCTGAATTAAAGAAACACCTTCCTTCCCTTCTTGGCCCAACTCATCTCTTGATTTATATGCCCAGGTCCAGGCATTTTAGTTGCACAGGCTTCAGACACTTCAGAAACTAAGACAAAGGCAGCATCATCCTCAGAAGCTTTACCCAGCCACCCCCCTCCCTCACTGGAAAACCAAGAACTGGCTTTAGTCACAGGTTACTCTGGATAGCAGGATCTGTGAGCTACCAAAGTGAATCACCCAAGGGAAAACAGAAGTTTGAACATAAGGTAAATGAAGTGGAAAGAGAAAACCACTGAACCAAACACATTATTCACCACTAGAAGGGTCATTAAAGAAACAAAAGCAGTTTTCAACCATGTCATCAGGGAGGGGAGGAGGAAAATGTAATACTTTGATTGGAAAACTGCCTGTAGGTTCTTTAAGTCAGAATAGATGAAAAGAGGGGAGAAAAAAATGCCTTGCATACGTGCCTGTAAGGGAATATATGAGCGCACCTATATATTTACATTTAGCTGTATACTTTTAGATCAAGGCAAACATAAAATGAACACCATGTAAACTACCCTAAATTAACTTAGATAAAAGCCCATGCTGTCAAGGCATAGGCTTAAAGGAAGTGTCCACCACATCTCATCATGGCAACTCTACACTGTGTGTGGGGGGGTGCGTTTTAACACATTTTGTCTCTTCCTACCATCTAAAAAGATGCTGGGCCATGGCCATTGTTAGCCTGGGAGTTGTATGGTCTATAAAGCTTTCTCCTGGTTCCTGTCAAAATTTCAAGGGTGAATCTCATTTTTTTCTTATGACATTATTTTTCTTCTGAATTATTCAATCCTCCTCCAAAAGAAAATGGCTTTGTTAAATCTCTGCCAATAAATACGCATATACATATGTATGTATGTATCAAAATACATATACACATGGAGAGAGGAAGGAGGAGAGAGAAAAAGAAAGAAGCGAAATGATGGGAAAAGAGAGGCAGAAGAGAAAAAACAGAGAAGAAGAGAGAAAAAGACAGAAATTTGTAGAATAAGAAGGGATTGTAGAGATTACCTAATCCAATCTCCTTTTTATGTGGGTCTAGAGATAGAGCTAAATCAACAGGCTGCAGTGGCTTACCCAAAGTCACACAGAAAGTTAATGGTATAGGAGCATAGATTTAGAGTTACATTGAACTTCATTCACCACCCTCTTATTTTTCATATAAGAAAACTGAGCTCCAGAGGAGTTATTTACCCAAGATAATTCAGCTGCCATTTTAACCTGAAAGTAAAGGAACACTACATTTAAAATGATTCCCATCTACCACATCCCCAACAAGAAATTTTAAAAAAAAATTAATGCTTTTTAATGACACAATATAATCAGTAATCAATAAATATTTAGATCTGTCATTTGTCTGGCTAGTCTATTTCCTCCTTTCATGCTTTATTATTACCTTCTGTCTCTTATTCTCCACAACACTTAATAATTTCCATCATTGTCACTCTCCTCATGATCTTCAACTTCTTCCTCAATTTTCTTGTTTCCACTAGTCTTAGCTTCTTTGAATAAAGAAATTATCTTCAGTTCCTCCCACCAACTATGATATAAATCATCCTTTTAATAACTTTTAACTACAACTGGTAGATTTATCCAAGTCCATGTTACTACTATAGTGCAATAACAAACCAGTTACCTTATTTCACCACTAGATGGTGCACAAGTGTGACTTTCTGGCAACCTCACTTTGAAAGAGAAATTATTTGAATGAAAACTATGTTCCTTAGGTATGTGGGTGCAGGCCTTATTATTGGGTGTGGGGTGTGAAACTAGACCTGTTACTTCATTGGAACTCCCTCTAACGATGTATTTGGAGATGCCCTCCACAATTTGTATCCTTTAGTTTGTGAATGCCTAAGAGACATCACTAAAAGGTTAAGTGACATATGGCTATCAGGTGCCAGAAGCAATACTTAAACCCAGGTCTTCAAGAGCAGGTCTTCCTGTTCTTTATACAACACTATTCTGAGAATTGCAAGTATCATTATCAAGCTAATTCTCAGATGAGGAAACTGAGTCTCAGAGAAACAAAGTAACTTGTCCAGGGTCATTCAACCAGTAAGAGTTAGAACCAGTACTTGAACTCAAGTCTCCTGACTCCAAGAAAAGGCTCTAAAATATTATCTCAGTATCCTGACTCCAAGTTTAGCTGCATTACCACTTCTTCCCTTCATTATAAAAACCCTAAGCACATAACTGTGTAATGCTAATTCTTGTCTGAATTCTGGACAGTTAGAAGATGCTAAAAACTCCATGAAGAAAGGGTCCAAGGGGCAGCTAGATGGCACATTTACTAGCTGTGTGACCCTGGGCAAGTCACTTAACCCCCAATTGCCTAAAGAAAAAAAAATGGGGGTCCAAAAGTGAACTGGATGATTAGGACAAAGACTTTAAACCACTAATTGTTGACAGATACGGTAGAACAGCAAAGACTGGGATGCCAAATGGAAGACAAGAAGGAGAGCTGATGGACAGAAATGTCAGGCAAGCTTCTTGCTGTTCAATCGTGTTCTTCATGACCCCATTGTGGGGTTTTCTTGGCAAAGGTATTGGATTGGTTTGCCATTTCCTTCTCCAGCTCATTGTACAGAGGAGAAAACTGAGGCAAAAAGGGTTAAGTGACTTGCCCAGCATCACACAGCTAGAAAGTGTCTGAAGCCAGATTTGAACCTTGAACTCATGAAGATGAGTCTTCCCAATTTGAAGCCCAGTGCCCTATCCACTGCACCACCTAGCTGCCAGTCAGGTGAGCATATAGCAACACATAGAGCAGGACTTCCAAGATGCAAGCAAATATTACTCCTAGATTGGGAGCAAAGACGGGATCAGCTTACTTGTATGAGTGAATCACTTTGATGATCAAGAGAAAACTACCCATAAATTATTTATTTGTCTTTTTCTCAACTTGAGATGTGCATGTCTATAATACAGCCTTTTCGCATGTCCTTCACTGAGGTGTGATTGGAGAATCTCCTGTCAAGTGCCTTTCATGTGAGGCACCAGGACCTAGGAGTAAATGATTTGGCTTTTGTTTAACTTGGCTTGTTATGCAGAAGAAAAAAAAACAGGACTTGAACTCAGGTCTTAGGATTATAGATTTAGAGCTGAAAGGGATACATCAGAGGCTATCTAGTCTAACCTCATTTCTTCATTGTCCACGGCACAACTCAGGTGCTACCCCTTCCATGAAATCTCCCATAACCTCCATGCTAGAAGTAATTGTTTCCTTAAGTTTCTCCCAGTATTTTCCCCAGACCTTTCCTGTAAACTTATCACATTGTCCCTAGAGTCAAGATTATTTGTGTTTCTATCTTTGCTTTCACCCATTAGACGGCAGGCTCCTTAACACCAAGATCAATCTTCATGTCTCCAGGGCCTCATACATGATAAGTACTTAAACATTTCTTGAATTGAGTTTTCATTTTCTTAAAGGCTAATGACCATAAGCTCAAGACCTTTTAAAAATTGGTCATTCCAACCCCTTTGGCATTGTTTTTGTTTCCCTAAAATAGTTTCTTAACTCCTTTGTTCTTGCTCACAGTGCAGCTTCATGACGCAGCTTATTTAAAGCCTTTTGGAATCCGTTGGCAATGTTCTGTTTTCCAAGGTGCTATTTGTCTGACTTTTCTCTCTCCTTCCCAGGCTTTCACCTTCACCCATCCCTACACATCCTCAGACTCTTTTTCCCTTCCTTGTCTTTCCACTTTGCTGTGTACAGCCCTGTCAATGTGTGGAGGAGCCAAGGAAATTGTCCCCTTCTCCAGAGAGGAGTTTACATTCACATATGTTCATTTCATTGCATAGCCACACAGAGATGTGAATGTAAATCAATTCAGTGCTCACCAGAGCCCAGGATTTGCTATACATTTTAATCTTGCAAAAGGCAAATTCCAGCTGCAGAAAGTGCATTTATCCTATTTGTCCTGATTTGATTCCCTGTTTCAATTCCGGTCACACTTATGATAATGAACAAGCCTAGCAATGCTTTTCACCATGAGCCTGTCTGAGCACAGGCTATTCTGCTGGTGTGAGATGTCAAAAATCTAGCAATACATGCCCTTTGCTGGTATTCCTAGTGGGAAAAAAGGAACAGGTTTCCTCCATTGTTTCTGTGATCCCTCAGGAGCTATCTTGTTTATGCTGTCCTTATTGATATATCATTGCATCTAAGAATTCCTCATGGAATGGTATTTTAGAAGGAAAACGGGGAGGGGACATATTTTTGTCCTTAAAATGCTTCTCTTGAGGAAGCCTTTCTTAATTATCCCCCTCCTCTATGATCACTCCTCTAGGCCTGTCAGCACTAATGAGGGCTGTGCTGGTAAATGTTTAACAGGCTTGATTTTGATAACTGAGAATATTCTGAATGAGGAATTGTAATGGCCTTCCTGCATATGTAAGGCATCTTTTCCAACCTTGACTGCTGGTCCTTCCTGCCATAACTTCTAATTCAGTGGGGCTGGGCCAGCTGCATAATACAACTGTCCTGGCCACCTGAGCCAAGTGGGTTCTTGTGTAGACTTCCACTGATGTCCACACTCTTCTTACGAAGCTGACTGCCATACACCAAAAGGGTCTCAGTTACATTTTCTTCCACCTTTTTTTTTCTGACCAAGAACAGCTGACACCTTCAATCTTACAGTTTCCACAATGTGTTTGTATGTGTAAAGACAACAATCAGGGTTGTTTTCTTAGCATTTAAGCTGTCCCCAATCTGAAAGACTGAAATTAGTAACACTTTTTGTTTGTTTGTTTGTTTGGTGGGTTGGTTGGTTTTTTTGGCTAGGCAATGGGGTTGAGTGACTTGCCCAGGGTCACACAGCTAGTGTCAAGTGTCTGGGGCTGGATTTAAACTCAGGTCCTCCTGACTCCAGGGCCGGTGCTCTATCCACTGCGTCACCAAGCTGCCCTGAAATTAGTGAAACTTAATAACTACTTGAACTTGGTAAGTAAAAATATTATAGAAATCAATCAATAAACATTTGTTAAAAATAGAAGCAATTCATGAGAAAAAAATAATCTAGGCATTTTCTTTTTTTCTAAAATTTGTTTTTTCAATTAACAAATACCTATTTTCTCTCCTTCCCACCTTCCCCTTTGGGAGGAAAAAAAACCTCAAAGCTTTTGGAACAAATTGGCATAGTCAAACAAAACAAATTCCTGAATTTTCCACATCCACAAAATGTGTCTCATTCTATACTCTAAATCTATTACTGTTCTATCAGGAGGTGGGTAGCATTCTTTACCATCAGTCCTTTGAAATCACAATTGGTCACTTCATTGATCAGAGTTCTTAAATCTTTCAAAGCTATTTTTATAATATTGATGTTATAGTATATATTGTTCTAGTTCTGCAGTTCATTAATGCATTCAAGCATTCCCAGGTTTTTCTGAAACAAATTTAAGGGCTTGTTGTTAGATGTTATACACAGTAGAATGTAAGCTCCTTAAGGGCTAAGACAATCTTCTTTTTTTTCCTTTGAATCCCCTACATCTACCAGAGCTCTGATTACATGGCAAGTACTTAATAAAAGTTGGTTGAATTGAACTAAATGCTTGTAATATGAATCATCAATGTGACATAGCTGACACACACACACACACACACACACACGCAAAAAAAATGCAGCATGATCTTGAGTTGCATCAATAGAAGTCGAGTTTCCACTTGAAAGAACGGTCAGTTGTATCATATTATGCCCTAGTCAGACAACTTTTAGAGTATTACATTTGTTTCTTGGATCTTTTAACAAGGACAGGTACGAAATAGAACATAATCAGAGGAGTATGGCCAGGGCAATGAATGTCGGGAGAGCATATCACATGAAAAATTATTGATGGAAATGGAGATGATTAACCAGGAGTAGGAAGATTTGATTGGAGGTGAGAGTCAGGAGAGGGTGTTGTTTGTAATTGTCCTCAAATATGTGTGCAGTCCTCTGAGCCCTCTCTGAAAACCCCAATTCAAAGTCCAATCAATTTGAACCAACCAACAAGAACTTATTAAGTGCTTACTAAGCCAGACTCTGTGCCAGATATCGGGGAATACAAAGGCACTGAAATAGCCCCTGATCTCAGCTTTCAAATTGTTCTTCCAAAAGTGCTAGTCTGACCATGTAACTTCCCTACTCAACAAGGTCTCATGGCTCCCTAGCACGTTGAGCATTCTATATAAAATTTTCTGTTCTTCTGAGTTTAGTCCCTTCTTCCTTTTCCAGTCTTCTGACCTCTTACTACTCAACACATATTCTGAGCTTGCATTATATTAGAGGAAACAAGTACTCATATAAGTAGAAATAAAATACTAAATATAGAATGGGCTACCTTTTGAAGTAAGTAACTTCCTGTACCTGGAAGTGTTTAAATGATACTGAATAATTATCAGTCAGTTAATCAATAAACATTTATTAAGTGTCAACTATAGCACAGACACTGTGCTGAGCAATGAGTATACAAAAAAAGGTAAGTAAAGATAATTCTGGCTCTTAGAGAGCTCCCGGATTAATAGGAAGACACAAGAGACAAACAACTACATACAAAAAAAAAAAAGCTATGTACAAGATAAATAGGAGGTAATTGACAGAGGGTTGGAATTAAGAGGTGTCTGGAAGGGCGCCAGTGAAAATGCCAAAAGTGGTAAATGGAGTATCTCCCGACTCCAACTTGTGCTGTTCCTGCGCAAGAAAGAACAAGGAGACCAATGTTACTCAATCTCAGAGTGTGTGAGTAGCAAGGTATCAGAAGAGTGGAAAAAAGAGGAAAGGGCCAGGCTGTGAAAAATAGGGGATTTTACATTTGATCTTCAAGGGGATAGTGAGCCGATGAACTTTATTGAGTAGTGTAGCTACATGGTCAGACTTGCACTCTAGGAAGGGCAATCTGACAACTGAGTAAAGGATGAACTGAAGTTGGAAGAAAATTTTGGCAAGAAGACCAACCAGCAGCTGGTTGTCATGAGTCTAGACATGAGATGAAGAGGTCTTATACCAGGGTGATAGCAGCATCAAAGAGATGGGGGCATATTTGAAAGACATTCTAAAGGTAAAATCAACAAGATTTAGCAACAGGTTGAGGTTGTATGACAAAATGCAACCTAGGTTGCAAGCCTGGTCTATTGAAAGGTGATGGTACCTTTAACAATAATAGTTAGGGTGAGGGAACAGAATGGGGGAGGGGGGAGATAATGAGTCTAGTTTTATCATGTTGAGTTTAAGATGGCGATGGGACATCCAGTTTCAAGATGTACAGTGGGCATCTTGGAGACTGAAGACTGGTAAGTAGATTTGAGAATCATCAGTCAGTCAATAAGCACTTAGTATGCCAGCATCTGGGCAGCTAGGTGGTACAGTGGATAGAGTTTTGGGCCTGGAGTCAGGAAGGATCATCTCCCTGAGTTCCAATCTGGCCTCAGACAGTTACTAGTGACCCTGGGCAATTTAACCCTGTTTGCCTCAGTTTCCTCATCTGCAAAATGAACTGGAGAAAGAAAGGGCAAACCACTTCAGTATCTTTGCCAAAATAATCCCAAATAGAGTCAGACACAACTGAACAACAACAGCATGTACCAGTATTGTAGAATTTTAGAGCAGGCAAGGAATTTTGAGACCAATTTTCTCACCGTATTTTACAGGTGAGAAAGCTGAAGTGTAAAGAGATTAGACTCACAGTTAGTAAATATTAGAGCCTGGATCAAAGCCCTGGACACCTCACCTTCAAGCCACTGTATTTTCCCCTACAACCTGTGTGAGGTATATATATATTTAAATTTTTAAAAAGTGATATTGATTATTTTTTACACCAAAGGTAATATCTGATCTCACTCCCTGTCACCCTGAAGAAATAGAACATTCCCTTGTCACAAATATAAAATTTCATAATAGCAAAGTCAGAGCTGTTTTAAGGGGAGTTCTTACATTATTTGGGAGATTAAACTGGATGATCTGGAAATTTCCATCAACTCTAACAGCTTGTGATTCAAATATAAACAATGACTCACGTTTGTAAAACCCTATTCAGAGAGCAGGTGCTTAAACCACCAATCAGCAAGCATTTCTTAAGCATCTACAATGAGAAGTAGAGAGCAGGGGAGATACAAAGACAAAAAATAAAATAGTTCTTGCCCCTCAAGGAGCTTTCATTCTCTAGGAGGGGGACAAGTACACCCATAAGAAGATACAACATTCCTACAAAGTATAACAGCTCTTCTGACTGGGCAGAGCTAACTGCCTCTGAGTACACAGAAGTTACTAGAGATCCTGGGGCTTGTATTTCTTTCATGCTGAATAAAGAGGGATTTCAGTAGTGGGACTGGAGAGTGGAGTTTATGGCATAGCCACAAGGAGACTTAAAAAATGCTCTCTGGATAAGGCTGAGAAAGAGTTGTAGTGAGAGCAGCCTAGCCGTAGCAGATGCACTACTCTTATCAAGAGATTCAGCAATCTTAGAATGGGCTTCCTAATCTAAAGTCTTTTCTTTTCGCTAACTCATAGGAAAGCTCATGGGCTGTTGGGTGGTACAGTGGGTAGAGCAACAGGCCTGAATTCAGGAAGGCTCAACTTCCTGAGTTCAAATCTGGCCTCAGATACTTACTAGCTTTGTAACCCTGGGTAAATCACTTAACCCTATTTGCCTCAGTTTCCTCATTGGTAAAATAGGCCAGAGAAGGAAAGTGGCAAACCACTCCAGTATCTTTGCCAAGAAAACCCCAAATGGCATCTGACAGAAGTGGAAGAGTCTGACACCACTGAAAAACGACCAAACAGCAACTCATAGAGAACTATATTGATGTCATTCAGTAAAGAGTGGCTGAATTCTGGCTTCTTGCAGCTCACTGGAAATTTGAATGTCTTCTGAACTCTGGTGGTCTGTCCCTCTCACTTAGTACTTTGAGAAGGGGGATGGAATAGAAGAAAGACCCACAGCCTTCAAGTTGGGAGCCCCAGGCTCAAATCCTGCCTATGACACTAGCTTGAGGACCATTTGAAAGTCAATTTACCCATTCTGGCTTTATGACTCCTCTGTGAATGAGTTTAGTAATACCTACACTGCCCCTTCTCCCCAAGATTGTCTTACCTCTACATAAATGTAAGAGATTATTGCCTGTCATTTACTGCATTACATTTTTATTTATTCTTCCAGAGGATAATAGATTTATAGCTAGAAATAGATATTGTCTAGCCCCATCCCCTCATTTTTGCAGGTGAAGAAATTGAGGGCCAGAGAAATTGTATAATTTGCCTAAGGTCACACTGATAGTTTAAAACAAAACCAGTATTCCAACTCAGGTCTTCTGAACTCTCAAGTCCAGCACCATTCCCACTTTGCTATACTGCTTCTCTGTAAAGAACTTTTTTTTAACACATTTTATTTCTTCAACTAGATTTTAGAGGCTTTGAAGGCAGAGACTGAGTTTTAATTTAATTTTTAAATTAAATTTATTTTTTGAGACTAAGTCTCCCCATCTTACCCAGGCTATAAATGTAGTTGCCACTCAGGAGCCCAATCTCATTTTTGTTGAATCATTTCAGTCATGTCTGACTCTTTGTGACAACATTTGGAGTTTTCTTGGCAAAGATACTGGAGTGGTTTCCATTTCCTTCTTGTTTTACAGATGAGGAACTGAGGCAAAGAGGCTTAAGTGACATGCCCAGAGTCTTTCAGCTAGTAAGTGTCTGAGAAGGGATTTGAACTCAGGGCTTCCTGACTCCAGGCCCAATGCTCTATTCACTGTGCCACCTACCTTTCCCCTAATTCCAACACACATCAACAAAGAAACTTTAACCTGCTCCATTTTTCCCAATCTGAGCCAACTCATCCCTTGCTAGGAATCCTGGTGGCCCTCCAATCCCAGAGGCTCACCATAATGGTATTGGGCTTAACTTCAGCCTTACTCAGCTCAAAACTCCTCAACTCAAGCCTCAGCCTGCCCAGAAGCAAGGATTTCAGAGATGTGTCCCCAAAACCAGCAGGGACTGTATTTTAAACAGCACACTGCTTAATGGTTCACACAGTAGACATTCTTGTCGCACCTTAATCTCATCAGGGCAGCAAAGGGTGGTATGGGTCAGCAGGTGTGGTAGTAGTGGTGGACAGAGATATTCTTTGGGATATATGTGCTCCCACCTCCTCATTTAACAGAATACAAATGGTTTCATTGACTTTCCCAAGTAGGTCATTTACATTCTCACCACTGCCTGTATGTATCTGTAGGACCTAGACTTGCAAGATGAAATTTCAGTTACATTAAAAAGAGATGAATAACCCTGACTGTGATTATTTTTTCTTTGGTAAAAAATCCATTTAAACTGGCTGTACTCCAGCACACTTTTTATACTGATTAATTTCTCTCTAGACTTGACCCACTAGTCTCTTCACCATTCACATTCACTATTTATTCCAATAATAATTCATTAACTTGATTTCAGTATTGACCACAAGACCTGGCAAAATGTTTTTCAAATTTCTTGCTGATCTGCTCAGTGATGATTGCACTATTAGCCTGGAAGATAGCCATGATATTTAAAGCTAATGAAACTGGAGCTTATATGAGCCTGTGAAATTCACCCTTGGTTGACTTCTAGTGATATGCGCAGGTCTTCTTTCTTCCCCATCACCGAAGTCTGAATAAAATGTGTCTTACTTGGAGTATTTCATACTAAAAAGAAGCCTAAAAAGAGGGGAATAAAGGATAAAGTTGGGCATCTAGCACTTGATAAATTTCAAAAGTGCAGAGAATACTCTGGCTTGTCAGTCTTTTCCCCTCCCAAAGAATCAGAGTTGGAGACTGACAGAGGTGGAACCAAGCACATGTAGGGTAGACAGTTTGCTAGGGTACAGCATGAAGGGGGATACCAAGAGAAACTCTTTAGTGGCATTTTTAAAAAACAAATTCACATATTTTGTTGCTGGAAATTGCATTAAAAATAGTAAAAATTGTATTAAATAGTAAGCAGTAAAAATGTAAATAGTAAATAGTAAAATAGTAAGTAGTAAAAATGTAAATATTAAAATTGCATTAAAAATGTAAAAAAAATGCCCAAACAATTGGAAACACCCCAGGATGCAGTGGGAGACATTGGTCTTTTCAAGCTAAGGTAGGATGGGCTGGGAAGAAGTAGCATGACCAAAATCCAAACTGAGAAAAAAAAAGTAATCATCAGTAATAAGAACCAAATTCTGCAGTGAAATATCAACCAAGAGAGCCAAATACCAGTGGATAACAATCGAGGGTGAAGAGGTGGCAAAAGATAGGTTATAGAAGGACGGGAAGTAAGCAAAAGATTTAGGGAAGCCTCGGTAGTTCAAAATATCTGCTTTAACCATTCTACCAGTTAGAAATCTCATTAGACTAGCCAGGTCCTCATTTAAAGCAAAGATAGCTCCTAGAAGATAAAACTTTATGCTTAAATCAAAGTTGTTGCTGTTAAGATGGCAGAGAAAAAAAAGAGACCCTGAAACAGAGAATAAGCCTGGTTGGTTGATATAGATGAGCTGAACAAGGGTCTCTGCATCTTGTGTCATCATGGGTCTAAGTCTAATGTCATAGAGACCTCACTGGTACTGAGGTCAAGCAGATATCTGATCTGGGTTTTAAATCTCACCTGACTCTTCAATCAACTAGTTATGGTAACCTTGAGAAAGTTTTTAAGACTTCAATTCCTCATCTCTACAACAGGGATAATAAGGCCTACCTCACAGGTTTATTATGGGGATCAAATGAGATAATACATATGAAAACTTATAAGCTATTATTATTACCAGTTCACCCTGGTGTGATCAGAATTAGAATTATAGGATTACAGAATATCAGAGTTGGAAAGGACCTCAGTAGTCTTCTAGTTGAACTCATATCAGAAAATGCATTCTCACAATAACTTGATAATCATCCGGCCTTTGCTTTGGGCCATCCCTGGTCTCAGAAAAGGAGAATGAAGGACAGCCCATTGCCTCCTGAGGCAGACAATTTTATCAGGCTCTGGGGGACTAACTCCCAATAACCAAATTCACAAGAGACTGGTTTATCAACCAGAATGCTAACTGAATCACGCAGACTGAGGGCTAAAAATAATCGCTTTCCATTTTGCTGAACTCTGGCAATGATGGAATAAGAAGCAGCATAATCCTACACAAAGTACGTGGGCATGGGAGTTAGATTGTAGCCCTAACTCTGGATATGTGATCTTACACAAGTAAATTAATGTGTCTGTGCCTCAGTTTCTTCACCTATAAAAAGTTGGAATAAATGCTGAGACTTTTCCAATTCTAATACTCTATGGTATGAGAGTTTTCACAGATCTACAAGGAAAAGAAAGAGGTCATTTGCTTCAAGTGGGTGGGCTGAAAGGGTTGCTGGTGGAGAAAAGGAGGGGCCGAAGAGGATTCAGATCATTTTTCCTATTTCCCTACTGCCCTATTTCCCTACTGCCCTCCCCACCCCTCACCTCCACTCCCGGTTGCCTGGATTTGCCTGTGGTGTTTTCCATTGGCTGATCTTTCATTCATTTTAGAATTGTTTTGTTGAGAAAAGCCAACAGCCTCAGTAAAACAGAAGGAAAAAATGAAGCATCTATCCTTTCCAATAGACCCCTCAGGTTGAACATCTGGGACCTCTCTAAGCAAGGTGAGGACATTGATTATAACAACAGTCTTTGGGTTATCATTTGCCAAAGAACTTCCTAACACAACATTCATCTGTGTTCTGGACACTCTGCCAGTTGGTTAATTTAATCAATGAGCACAGCATAAAGGCTTGGTCTTCCTTCCTCCCCCACCCCCCACCCCACTAGTTCTTGCTAAGAGATCTTTAGAAACGTACCCTTTCAGGCTTCATCTGAAAGAGCAAGGAGCCCTTTGCCCTTGCCCTCACAAGATCTTCTTTACTGCTTTCTCAACAGAGCAGTTTTAGCAGGTGAATAAATTAGTTGCCTAGGGTGGAAAAATCCTTCAGTCTGTTCCCTGGGCCTCTAAGTAAAAAGTAAGCAGCTCAAGTCAGGCCTGAAAGAAAAGATACTGCCCCTCTAGGAAGGCTTAGTCACTTGTAATGTCAGCCAGAAAAAGAAGTCTAGGTAGAGAGGGTATTATAAATGACTCCAAAGGCCCCCCACAAATTACCAGTGAATACCCAGGAAAATCAAGTGAATTCTAACCACTCTGAATTTATGGCAGGAGACTAGACAATGGTTTGATGTCCCCCTGCTCCTTTGCCCTCCAGGCCTTTGTTAAGGAAACAGCTCACTTTTCTTTCTGTTGTGCCCTTGAGAAGGGCCCAGGAGGGGTGTCATGGCAGCCTTTCTCTCTCCTCCCTACAATAAATTAAAAGCATGAAAGTTTGACTTTCTTTAATTGATTTAGGTTTCTGCTTTGACCTACGGCATTTGGTATGCCCAGAGAGGTATTTAATTTGTGATGAATGATTCTGGCATACAGAAAGGAGAAGTCTCTGTTGGGAGGACTAGATAGCTCAGGAGACTGATGAAATAAAAAGTCTTTCACTCCAGTTTAAATTTAATTTGGTTAACTAAAGGCTATTGCCATCTGAAAGCTTTTCGATGACCCAGGGAGAGAGCAAAGGTTATACATCTGTAACAGCACAGAAGCTAATCCCTGTTCACTACCTATGGACAACTAAGTCCTTATAGCCCAGTCCATTTTAGGGTTCTCTATTTAGAAGTGGAAGGGATTTTGGAAGGCATCCAATTCAATCTCCCCATTTGATAGATGAGGAAAGTGAGGCCCAGAGCAGTTAAGTGACTCAAAGATCACGAGTAATAAATATTGGAGCCAAATCCTCTCATCCTAAATCCAGTACTCTTTTTTGTTTGTTTGCTTGGTTTTTTTGGTTGTTGTTGTTGTTTGTTTGTTTGTTTTTTTCATTGTACCAGACTGCCTCTCCACCCCACCTAGCTGAAATTTCAATGTGTCTGGTGCCTTCCTCAAATTCTCCTGACTTCCCAATGTTACTGATGGAAAAAGTGAGTTTTCCATTGTTTGTCACTCATGTTCAACATGTGATCCAACTCATCTTCTTTTTCAATCATACAGTTTATTGCCATCTTTTATACCACTTATCCTTCATAAATCTTTATTTGTAATGTGCTAGAAGCTACTCACATACAGCATGCACTGTTGTCCCTTGAGTGATTCTCATTTTTAATATTTAAAGCCTGTAATGTTCCATGACTATGCACATACAGCATGCACTGTTGTCCCTTGAGTGATTCTCATTTTTAATATTTAAAGCCTGTAATGTTCCATGACTATGGTCATACAAAATAACATCAGAAGGATATTATTACTAAAAAGAAAAGAAAGGGAAGAGAAAGGAAAGGAAAGGAGAGGAGAAGAAAGGAGAGAAAAGAAGAGGAAAGGAAAGGAGAGGAGAGGAAAGGAGAGGAAAAAAGAAAGAAAGAGAGAAAGAGAGAAAGAAAGAGAGAAAGAAAGAGAAAGAAAGAAAGAAAGAAAGAAAGAAAGAAAGAAAGAAAGAAAGAAAGAAAGAAAGAAAGAAAGAAAGAAAGAGAAAGAAAGAAAAGGAAAGGAAAAAGAAAAGGAAAAAGAGATAGGCCTTTGTTTCAAGGAGTAGCTGGTATCATGAAAAGAACTTTGCAATTTCCTAAAGGCAATACATCTCACTCTTCTCCTGCTCAATTCTGGGCCAAATTCACTCTCCATTTGCAGTGTCTATTCAAGGTATATACCCTGCTGGACAAGACTTATAGATTATATCTATCCAACTGCATATTACAGTCTAGGCAATAGGTATTTTTTTGTCCACTGGTATTTTTCTGTATGGATAGTTAGGGCAAACTGTTCTGAGTAATTATAGATCTGCAATGTTGCAGGACTTGACTCAATCTGCACAATGTCCATCACCAATAAGATCAGTTGGAGAAATTCACCAGTTATACCTCTCCTAAGCCATGATCTACTGGGCCTCTGGGCTGAACCTTCTCCATGACAGTGACAAACACCTCAGCCAAACATATTTTAAGCATTATCATTATCCATATTTTAAGTATTATTCAATATCAGTGACTGGAGGTTGTCAGTCAAGATCATCTTCTCATATATTTCGGGTATTCTTATATAATTTTGACATGAGGAAACAGGTGGTATAAATCAAAGGCAGTCAGTCCCTTACTTCCATACCAGCTTTTTCAAGCCTTCTAGCTATGAAGGTCACAAGAAAAGGCAGATGAAAGTAAAAGTCAAAAGAATTATTGGCATTTATGGATGAAATCCTGGTCCCTTGCTTCATGCACAGAATCATAGAAAGATCTGCCAAAATATCTCACAGAGCTCTGTAGCATTCCAGCCTCCCACTTGCTGGGATGGTTTAAAGCATATGTTAGCAGCTGCTTACTCCCATTTCTGGTGCATTGTCGTGGAACTCCATCAGTGTTAGCGCAATGACCCAGTCTAGGCAGAGCAAGCTGCTGCCCTAAATCAGCACTGACTAGTGAGTAGCATGACCAGCATGTATTTCTCATTTCCTTTCATGAATTCTAAAGGGATCTGACCATGGGCAGTTGACATTTTCAGCTGAAAGTCCAAAATAATAAAGCAATGCCAGTAAACGTGTGACTTGGAATTTCTGTCAGAAATGCTTTTATACTAGCAATTGTTATTAATTAAGAAACACACCAAGTAGCTTGATCTAATAAGAAGAATATTATCATTCACTAGGCATGTGACCTCTTGTTAATAACTTCTCTTCTTTGGCCTCAGTTTCCTCATCTGTAAAATAAAAGGGGATGGAGGGTTGGATCTGATGATTTCTAAGGTCTTTATCTAGCCCAAAGGTGAGGAACCTTAGGCCTTGAGGCCACATGTGGCCCTCTAGGCGCTCAAGTGTGGCCCTTTGACTCAATCCAAACCTCACAGAATAAATCCCCTTAATAAAAGGATTTGTTCTGTAAAACTGGGACTCAGTCAAAAGGCTGTACCCAAGGACCTAGAAGGCCACATGTGGCCTCTAGGCCACAGGTTGCCCATCTCTGATCTAGTCCTAAAACCCTATGATAATAATGAGTTTGCATCATTCTAAACTAATTTTTTGTATTTAGTGCCAAATGAGGCATCTTGCACATTGTAGAAAGTCAGTACATATTTATTGATTGATTACATTCAATGAAAAAAATGCATCAGCATTCACTCATAAAACATAACTGAAAGGCTCTTTTAAACAAATCCGGACTTCTTTATTAACTTTACTTGTAAATCTTATTCCAGGATTTTCTGATGTTTTGCAAAGCAAGAATTGATCACGTTTATGTCCAGGGGAAGCTATGAAAACCACACCTTAGGCACGTGGCCACAAATGGGTTCTCATGTTCAAGGTTGGGCAGCAAAAGGGAGTCATGGGACACTGCCCTATAGGTGTAAGGGAGACAGAACTCAAGATACTTCAGAAAGGTTGTCTGAAGGGCCAGGAATTCTACCCAGCCCTTCCACATGATAGCTTTTTTTTGGGGGGGGTGAGGGCAACTGAGGTTAAGTGACTTGCCCAGAGTCACACAGCTAGTGAGTGTTACGTGTCTGAGGCTAGATTTGAACTCAGGTCCTCCTGACTCCAGAGCTAGTGCTCTATCCACTGTGACCCCTAGCTGCCCCCACATGATAACTTACTATTTCAACTGATTATTCTTGTTTACTAAGTACTCAGTTCTGCTGTTTCTCCACTAAAGAACTACAAGTACTCTAAATTCAGGACCCTAGGACAAAAAAAAAAAAGCTAAGTGGCAAAATGGATCAAGTGCTAGACTTGGAACCTGCAAGACCTGACTTAAATCCTTCCTCATACATTTACTAGCTGGGTGACTCTGGGTAAATCACTTAGCCTCTTGGCCTCAGCTTCTTTATCTGTAAAATGGGAACAATAATAATGGCACCTACCTTACAGGTTTTTTGTGAGGATTAAATGAGATAACATATGTAAACCACTTTGCAAATCTTTAATATATAAATGCTAGCTATTAGCAAAGCCCCAGTTGCTTTTATCCTGGTCTCCCTAGTCAAAATTCCAGTTCCTAGTAGAATTAACTAAATTAGTGTTGAATACTACCTGTTGGAAGGCACAATTGCAGTTGAACTCTCTTATAGGTGTTGTTTCCTCCTATTGGAATGTGAATCCTCTGACAGCAGTGGCTATCTTAACTTTTATATTTGTATCCCCAATGCATGCCCATAATCATCGCTTAATAACTGTTTTTTCATTCACTCATTCATTGAATTCATCATGATGGGTGAGAGTTTTTCATTGAGAACAAAGTGGGCTGTAAGTTTTGTTTCTAATAGCTAGGTATCTAGAATTATAAACTCCCCAAACACTCCTTGTTGGCAGATGTAGTAAGGATATCAATTGTTATGCAGATAAATACTACTATCATATTCTGTCACTACAGACAATCTGCTGGAGCAGAGCCTAACAAGTGGAGCTGAGAGGCTGATTTTGCTAAAATATTCCACCTGGATCCTTTTGGTAGTTGTGATCAAACATAATTCTGCCATCGAGGGATTATCATTCTTGGTGCAGGGTCTGAAGAAGAAGGCCCCACCAGGAATGAAAGCAATACTGGTGTCCCCCACCTTCTTCATGAACTTGCTTAGCTCAAGAGGAGAGGTAAGCCTCATCCCCCTAGCTTGACATAAAACACCAAGATACTCCCACATACACTACTCAATATCCTCCATGCACAATTATCCCTCCGCTTGTCCAGGTTAATATGTTCTTTGTTCATTTAAATCATGTATTTATTCAGGGATTACTCAATTAGTGGTCTGTATTTCCCTTAAGCTGTCAAAGGCAGTGATCATTTCATAGGGTCATAAATCTAATACTAAAAAAAAATTTAGAAGGCCATTTAAAAGTACTACTACTACTACTACTACTGCTTTTGCTGCTGCTTCTACTATTACTACTACTTACTACTACATCATTGCATTTATTTAGTGCTTTAAGGTTTGCAAAACACTTCACATGTACTATCTCATTTGGCTTTATTGTCACCGTTGTACAGAGGAGAAAACTGAGCCTGACAGACTGTGGTGTGCCCTAAGTCATGAAGGCTATTTAAAAAAAAAAAAAAATCACCTTCTGAGGCAGGATTTGAACTCGTGTCTTCCTGATTTCAAGTCCAGCACTCAATCCACTGTGATCTCATCCAATCCCCTCATTTTACATATAAGGAAATGGAGGCCTTGAGATTAGGGATCTAAAGCAAAGGCAATTACATCAAAGAATGTAAAAGTTAAGAAAGTACTTGAAGACCATCTGTTCCTGACCAAGAAACCCCTCTACAACATTTCCCCTGAGTGGTCAGACAGTTGAGGAGGAATTCAAGACTTCCTAAAGCAGTCATTCCATTTTTGGATAGCACTAATGGTTGGAACAGGGCTGTTTGTTTTTTTAATGATTGAACAAGGCGTTTGCTTTTCTTCACACGGTCTCTAAATTTTCCGTTGTATAATTTCCACCCTCTGGAGACAAGCAAGACAAATCTAACTCCTTTTCCCACATTGAATCCTTCAAATATTTGAAGACTTTTATGTCCCTCCTAAATCTTCTCTTCTTCAAGCTAAACATTCCCAATTCCTTCAGCTAATTCTTTTATGGCACGGTCTTTAGGCCCCTTACCCTCCAGTTCACCCTCTTTTAGATTCGTCCCCTGGAATAACTGAAGTTGAAGATCAAATCAAAGAGCAATTTCATGTGATGGTTGTGAGGAATCTGTACCACCTTATGAAGAGGGGATCATAAAGGATAGGTAGTGTAAAAAATGTCCTTAAAAATGTGTGATTGAAAAAGAAGATAGGCTGATGAAATGGTAAGAGGGAGTGATAACCCATGAACAGCTTCTGTGCTCCATTGGTATCTTAGGAATGTCAAAAGAATTTGAGGAAGGCAGCCAGTACTTTGAGTGGGCCCCCTATCGTGAATTTATGGGAGAAGATGGGAAAGAATTGCACGGATAGAAGGGCAGACATGGATGAGCTGCTCTTTTCCTCATTGGAGAGAATTTCCCCACACTGATGGGATTATAGATTTGATGGAAACTTTGAGTACTAAATTGCAAAATATAGTAATCTACCCGAACATTTTTGTTGTTGTTATTGTTGTTCAATCCTGTCCAACTCTTCGTGACTCCATTTAAGGTTTTCTTGGCAAAGAAACAGAAGTGATCTGCCATTTCCTTCTCTCGCTCATCTTACAGATGAGGAAACTGAGGGAAACAGGGTTAAGTAACTTCCCCAGAGTCACATAGCTAATAGGTGTCTGAAACCAGATTTGAATATAGGAAGATGAGTCTTCCAGACTCCAGGCACAGCACTCTATCCACTTTGCCATCTACTTTCAATTATAGTTCAGCCAGGACAATAGAACTACAAAATTCTCCATTCTAGACATTCTGTCTTTCTTAATGAAGCTTAAGACTGGGGTGTGTGTGTGTGTGTTGGGGGTGGTGGTGAAGGGTTTGTATTGTTTTCAACCCATTTAAACCCTCAAATTGTAAGAGCCCTATAACAAAAGCAATACAATATTGACTACCAATGACCCAATCCTCAGATGCCCAGGGGCTGTTTAGGTGTGCCAAACAAACTGTTAATCTCTAGGCAATGTCGGTAATATCACAGAATATCTTGTGGGTAGCAACCCTAGAGTTAATGTGACTTAACATCAATACCCAAATACAATATCAGCTTTTAAAATAAGATTTGTTATGTTTTAATAGTAAGCTTCGTTATTATTTTAAGCTTCATAATTTCTCATTATAACCAGAGATTTAAAAATCAGGACTTCTACAGGTCTGTTCAACTTATGTGATTATCATCAAGTAAGGCCATCCTGAAGTTCTTTGACATCTACATAGCTTAAATTTAGAAGCTGTGAATCAAGGAAGTCAGCATAATGTACTGGAGAGTTCTGGCTCTGAAGTCACTCTGCTTCTGCCACTTACTACCTGTATAATCTCTGTTAGTCTCACATTCCTCAACTGTAAAATGAGAGGGTTTGACTAGGTAACCCTGGAGTTCCCTTCCATCTCTAAGTTTATAATCCTATGTTCTTTATCTCTGAATAACGGACTCTGTTCTCTCATCAGTAAATTAGGAAAGAAAGAGCAATAAGGCCTAAATGCCCTCTACTGGTAATTGTGGGATACTGCATGTCCATTTGCAATTAAGCTTCTTTCTCCTGTCTCCCTTCTGCAGCTGCTCCCTCAAAGTTCACCCATGACCTCCGAGACTATAAATCAGATATACGACACTAGTGACCACTGCCCTTCTTCTAATGACTGTCCCCTACCTTAGTTTTGGCAATATCACACTTTTCCTGGTTCACCATCACCATGGTCCAAATGGCAAAAGATGACAGGGTGGTCAGATCAGAGACATAGGGCTGGAAGGGACCTTAGAAATCATCTAATCCAATACCTTCACATTTCAGGAAACTGAAGCTAATGCCCAAGATTCTTCTCCTGCTTAACATCTACAGAAAAGTCTCTACCTTTTTCATTGGCTCCAAGATTTGGTTTACATGTAGGTTGTCCTCTAGATGACCATGACATCCTCCCTATGCTTGCTGCCTCAAATCTCACACTGTGCTTTACTTCTCTCTCTAATGTACTTAGCAGGAAAATGGTGGAATAAGGCAGGAAATTACCTGGATCTTCTAAATTCCCCCACAAACAAAACAAAATAATGCCTCAAAGTGAACTTGGAGTGGCAGAAATAATTAAAAGTTGGGGTAAAGCAGTTGTCCCCCTAAGACAACTTGGGATGATGTGAGGAAAGATCGACCTCCCCCAGTGGTGGTTTGGTCTGACTAAAGTGCGAATACCTCCTGGCAGGTAAGACCAAATCAACAAGCACAAGCCCTGGGGGGCATTGTGGCAGCCCCAGCTTCTGGAACTTTCACCTTATAGACAGTGTAGGGGTCAGATAGCTGATCAGGTGAAGAATACAGGGCCCTCCGCTGATCTGACACAGTCTCAGGCTGTGGCTGTGGGTGAGGAAGATCTAGCAGAGGGCTGCAGAGGGCAGGGCCCCTGATGGCTGTGGCACTCACGAGTCTCTGGTTTTGGTTCCAGGGCAGAGGGGTGAGCTGCAGGAGGGACCACAGGTAGCAAGAGCACTTGTAGTGACAGAGTTGCTGGGGACCCTGGTCATGTCTCCAGGGTAGAGAGGAATACCTGAGGTCAGTCTCAGAGAACAACAGCACAAAAAACCTGAAGCCTAAGATATTATCCCCCATACTCCAGTACTAGAGCCTGACTTTAAGAAATAAGCCACTAAAATAATAATAATAATAATGGTAAGCAAAAGAGAAAGAATCCAACCACAGATAGCTACTATGGTGATAGAGAAGATCTGAATGCAAACTCAGAAGAAGAAAGTGAAGTTGAAACAGCTATTTCTATCTCAAAGAAAAAAGCAAAATGGTCACAAGCCCAAAAAGAGTTTTTGGAAGAGCTTAAAAAGAACTTTAAAAACAAATTAAGAGAAGTTAAGGAAAAATTAGGGAAAAAAATAAGAGTTATGTAATAAGAGTAATGTAAAATAAGAGTAAAGTAAAAATCAAGAAAAGTATAAAAAGGAAGTCAACCAATTGGAAAAAGAGATCCAAAAACTTACAGAAGAAACTAACTCCTTAAAAATTAGAATTGGGCAAGGGAAAGCTAATGACTTCATAAGACACCAAGAAACAACAAAATAAAATCAAAAGAATGAAAAAAATAGAAGAGAATGGAAAACATCTCATTAGAAAAACAACTGACCTGGAGAACAAATCAAGGAGAGATAATATAAGAATTGCTGTACTACTTAAAATTTATTATTAAAAAGAGTCTAGATACTCTATTTCAAGAAATTATTAAATAAAATTGTGCTCAAGTTTTAGAATGAAAGGGTAACATAGAAATAGAAAAAATTCACTGGTCACCACCTGAAAAAGGGCCCATGATGAAAATTCATAGGAATGTCATAGCTAAGTTTTGAAGCTCCCAGGTCAAGGAGATAATTCTACAAGCAACTGGGGGGAAAAAATTTACATACAGTGTAGCTATAGTCAGGATAACATAAGATTTAGCAGCTTATACATTAAAAGACCAAAGGTGATAGAACACTCTATTCCAAAGAGCAATGGAGCTGGGCTTGCAATCAAGAATAATTTACCCAACAAAGCTGTGTGTTATCCTGAATGGGAAAAAATAAAATGAGGGATATTTGATGAACTAAAGGACTTTCAGGCATTTGTGAAGAAAAACCAGAACTAAACAGAAAATTTGGCCTACTAAACTCAAGAGAAACATAAGAAGGTAAACATTAAAGACCAATTATAAATGACTTAATAAGGTCAAATTCTTTACTTCTTATATGTGAAAGCATTATCTGTAACTCTTAAGAATGTTATAATTACTTGGGTAGTTTGAAAGAGCATACATAGATAGAAAGCTCAGGGTTGAGCTGATTATGATGAAATGATCCTAAAAAATAAAATTGGTTAAAGAGAGGTAAAATGGAGCAATTATCTCATACAAATGAGGCTTGAATAGAAGAACTATTACAGTGGAGGCAGGAGGGAGTGGACAGCTGGTAGTGTTAGAACCTTATTCTCATCAGAACTGGGTTAAAGAGGGAACAGCATAAAGCTAAAAAGGTAAAAAAGTCTTCTTAATTACAGAGAAACAGGAGGGCAAGGAGACAGGATAAGGGAGGGACTCTTAGAAGGGTGAGCAAATTGAGGTATATGAGGGTAAGGGAAGGAGATAAGGGATTTTTAAAAGGGGTGTGGATTAGGGTTAGTGGTTAGAATTCAATTAGATGTTTGACAAAGGATGGGATAAAAAGAGATGGAAAGAAGGATTAGCAGTGGTGGAAAAATAGGACAGAAGGAAACGCACAACTAGTAATTATAACTTTGAATGTGAATGGGATGAACTCACCCAAAAACAGAAAGGAAAAGCAGAACAGATTAACAGAATCCAACAATATGTTGTTTACAAGAAACACATTTTAAAGTGAGATATACACATAGGGTAAAAATAAAGAGCTGGAGTAGAATTTATTATGCTTTAGCTGATGCAAAAAAAAGCAGGGGGTAGTAATCATGATGTCAGACAAAATTAAAGCTAGAATAGATTTGATTAAAAGAGATAAATGGGGAAATTATATTATGATGAAAGGTCCCATAGATAACAAAGTAATATCAATACTAAACCTAAATGTACCAAATGTCATAGCATCTAAATTTTTAAAGGAAAAGCTAAATGAATTGCAAGTGGAAATGAATAGCAAAACTATAACAGTGGGGGCCTTTAATCTTCCCTTCTCAGAGGTAGGCAAATCTAATTAAAGAAATAAGAAAGAAGTCAAGAAGATGAATAGAATCTTAGATAAATTAGATATTATAAATGTCTGGAGAGAATTGAATGGGAATAGAAAGGAATGCACCTTTTTTTTTCCAGTGGTACATGGTACTTTTACAAAAAGTGACCACAGAGTGGGGCATAAGAACTTTATAGTTAAATACAGAAAAGCAGAAATATTAAATGCATCCTTTTCAGATCACAATGCAATAAAAGTTATATTGAACAAGGGACCACAGAAACAGAGATTAAAAATTAATTGGAGACTAAATAATTCAATCTTAAGGAATAAGTGGGCTAAAGATTACAAGTAGCATAAACAATAATAATTTTTATTAAAGAAAATTATAATAAACAACATATCAAAACCAATTTTTAAAATTAGAAAAAGAACTAATTAAAAATCCCCAATTAAATAGAAAATTAGAAATCTTGAAAATTAAAGGTGAGAGTAATAAAATTGAATATAAGAAAACCATTGAATTAATAAACCTAGAAATTGGCTTTATTAAAAAAAACAATAAAATAAGTAAACCATTGGTTAATATAATAAAAAAAAGAAAAGAAAACTAAATTACTAATATCAAAAATGAAAAGGGTAAATATATCATTAATGAAGATGAAATCAAAGCAGTTTTTAGGAGTTATTTTTACCAATTATACACCAATAAATCTAACAATTTAAGTAAAATGGAAGAATCTTTACAAAAATGTAAACTGCCTAGACTAACAGAAGAGGATATAGAATATCTAAATAAACCTATTTTAGAAAAAGACATTGATCAGGCCATAAATGAGCTTCCTAAGAAAAAAAGTATCAGGACCAGATGAATTTACAAGTGAATTCGACCAAACATTTAAAGATCAACTAATTCTAATATTAAATGAAGTAATTTGAATAATAGGCAAAGAAAGAGTCCTACCAAACTCCTTTTATGAAACAAATATGTGCTAATAACCTGAACTAGGAAGGGCAAAAACAGAGAAAGAAAATTATAGAACAATTTCATTAATGAATATGGATGCAAAAATTCTAAATAAAACACTTGCTGGGAGACTACAACAATATATCATAAAGATGACCAAGTGGGATTTATACCAGGAATGCAGGGATAGTTTAACATAAGGAAAACTATTAACATAATTGGTTATATCCATTATAAAAGTAACAAAAATCATGTGATTTTATCAATAGATGCAGAAAAAGGTTTTGACAAAATATAACACTCATTCCCATTTAAAAAAAAATACTCAAAAGCAAGGTATAAACGGATTTTTTTCTTAAAGTGATAAGAAGCATCTACCTAAAACCATTACCAAGCATTACTTGTGATGGGGATAAGCTAGAAGTCTTCCCAATAAGTTCAGGAGTGAAACAAGGATGTCCATTATCCCTAATATTATTCAATATTGTATTAGAAATGCTAGCAGTAACAATAAGAGAAGAAAAAGAAATTGAAGGGATCACAATGGGCAATGAGGTAATAAAACTATCTTTACAGATGATATGATGATATACTTGGAAAATCTTAGAAATTCAACTAAAAAGTTAATTAAAATAGCTATAATTTTCACAAAGAAGCAGTATATAAAATAAACCCACATAAATCATCAGCATTTCTATATATCACCAACAAAACCCTGCAAGAAGAGATGGTAAAAGATACCTCATTCAAAATAATGGCAGACTATATAAAATACCTGGGAGCATAACTGTCAAGACAAATACAGGAACTACTTGAACATAATTATTAAAAAAAAAAAAGAACTTTTCATATAAATAAAGTCAGATTTAAATAATTGGAGAAATAGTAATTATTCATGGGTGGGCAGAGCCAATATAATAAACAGGACAATTCTGCCTAACCTAATCTATTTAATGTCATTCCAACTAAACTACCAAAAATTATTTTATTGAGCTAGAAAAAAATAGCAATAAAATTTATTTGGAAGAACAAAAGGTCAAGAACGTTAAAGGAACTAGTGGGAAAAACATAAAGAAAGGGAGATTTACCAGTACCGGATCATAAACTATGTTTATAAGGCAGTAATTGTCAAAACTATTTGTTCCTGGCTCAGGAATAGAAAGGTGGATCAGTGGAACAGCGTGAACATATAATACATGGTAGTAATGATAATAGCAACCTTGTGTTTGACAAATAAAAAGATTTAAGCTTTTGGAAAAAGAATATACTATTTGGTAAAAATTGTTGGGAAAACTAGAAAGCAGTCTGGCAGAAATTGGGTATATCTTATACCATTTACCAAAAGAAGGTCAAAATGGATATATGACCTAGACATAAAAAGAGATATAAGAAACTAGAAGAACATAGAACATATCTCTTATCATACTTATCGAGAGGAGAAGCATTTATAAATAAATAAGAGATGGAAGACATTGTGGGATGTGAAATACATAGTTTTGATTACATTAAATTAAAAAGAGTTTGTACAAATAAAGCCAATGTAGCCAAGATTAGAAGGAAAGCAGAAAATTTGGGGGAAATTTTTATAGACAGTTTCTCAGATGGTCTCATATCTCAAATATATATATAAAGGACTTTTTCAAATGAGAATATGAGTCATTCCCAAATTGATAAATGCTCAAAGGATATGAACAGGCAGCTTTTTGATGAAATCAAAACCACATATAGTTATATGAAAAAATGCTCTAAATCATTATTGATTAGAGAAATGCAAATTAAAACAATTTTGAGATATCATCTCATACCCATCAGATTGGCTAAAATGATAGAAGGGGAAAATGGCAAATGTTGAAAGTGATGTGGAAAAAATGGGACATTAATACACTGTTGGTGGAACTGTGAATTGATCCAGTCATTTTGAAAGGAATCTGGGGGCAGCTAGGTGACACAGTGGATAGAGCACCGGCCTTGGATTCAGGAGGACCTGAGTTTAAATCCAGCCTCAGACACACAATACTTACTAGCTGTGTGACCCTGGGCAAGTCACTTAACCCTCCATTGCTTATCCTAAAAAAGAGGAGAAAAAAAAAGAAGTGAGAAAGGAATCTGGAATTATGTCCAAAGAGTTATAAAACTGTGTCTTCTCTTTGACCCAGCAATATCACTATTAGGTCTGTTTCCCAAGGTGATCAGGAAAAAAAGGAAAAGAACCTATGTGTTCTAAAATATTTATAGCATAAATATATTTATATTTATTATATATTATATAATATATATATATATATATATATATGTATATACATTTGTTTTGGCAAAGAATTAGAAATTGAAGGGATACCATCAATTGGGGATTGGCTGAACAAAATTGTGGTATATGATTGTGATGGAATACTACTGTGCTGTAAGAAATGATAAGCTGATTGATTTTAGAAAAATGTAGAAAGACTTGAAAGAAATAGTGAAAAGTGAAGTGAGCAGAACCAAGAGAATATTGTACACAGTAACAGTAATATTGTTCAAAGAATAATTGTGAACAACCAAGTTATTCTGATTACTATAAATACTCAAATCAACTATAAAGGACCTATTAAGGAAGACCTCCAGAGAAAGAACTGATGAATAGAAGTACACATAACATAGTTTTACATGAATTTATAAATCTGTGTTAAACAGCGGCTTTTCCTAGTGAGAGGTGATGAGAGAAGGGAGACAGCATAGGACTTCAAATGTAACAAAATAAAATAAAATTTTAAAAAAGGAAAAAATATGCTTAGGAGTTACTATTCTGTATTATTGTTATTTATGTTATGTGTATAATCGCCCTCCAAACTGTAACCTCAGTGAGGGCAGAGACCATGTCTTACTAAAATTTGTATGTTCCCTGGTGCCTTGCTCCATTGACCGTATACAGTCACTGTAAATTAAGTATGAAGTGAATTGAACTGAACTATATCAATCAATCAATTAATAAGCATTTTTTGAGCAGTACTGCCTGTCAGGCACTGAGTTAGTTGGTTCATGGTGATTCAAAAACAAAAAATGGAATAGTTCTTATTTTCAAGGAACGGACATTCTATTGGAAACAAATAATTAATGATTTGGAATGGAATGAATGGAAATAAATAATTAATACAAAAAAAGAATAATATTCATTCAACCAGCATTTATTAAGTGCTTACTGTGTGCCAGGAACTATGCTAGATGTTGGGGACACAAAAGCAAAAATAAAATTGCCTCTGCCTTAGGGAATTTATTATCTATTGGAGGGAGCAACATATACAAGAAAAGAGAATACAAAAAATATGGACAAAGTTAGACACAAAGCAATTTCTAAAATGGGGAAGTCATGAGCAACTGGGAGGGTCAGGATAGGCCTCCTCTAGGAAGGGGTACTTCAGCTGATCTTTGAAGATAGCTACAGTTGGGCAGATGGGTGGCACAGTGGCCTAGAGTCAGGAAGACATCTTCCTGAGTTCAAATCTCACCTCAGACACTTACTAGCTGTGTGATCCTGTTTGCTTCAGTTTCCTCCTCTGTAAAATGAACTGGAGAAGAAAATGGTAAAACACTTCAGTGTCTGCCAAGAAAACCCCAAAAGGGGTCGTAAAGAGTCAGACGTGACAGAAAAATAACCAAACAATAACAACAAGTGATTCTAAAAGATAAGGGTGAGAATGGCATGCATTCCAGGCATGGGAGATGTTCTGTGCAAAAACTCAGAGATGTGAAATGAACTGTCAAAAAACTTTTTTTTAAAGGCAAGCAAGCCAGTTTGGCCAGGCCACTAAGTGTGTGAAGAGGAGTAACATGTGAAAAACTTGGAAAGGTAGGCTAGAGCCGGATTGTGAAGATCTTTAAATGCCCTTTTATCCTAAAGGCAAGAGGAAACCACCGGAGCTTCTGGAGCAAAGGAAGATTAGTCCTGTATTTTGTGGAGGATGGATTGGAAAAGAACAGGTTTAAGCACCTACACTATGTAGAGCACGAAACTAGGCACAATTAGAAGGCAAAAAGTTTTGGTGAGAAAAGATCCCTGCCCACATGAAGCTTAAAGTAAACTGGGAAAATAGTTTCGTTTGTCACACATGGACGTATTTGAGAAAAAGATTAAGACCCCTTAAAATAACTCCTTACTTCTTTCATTTGAGTCTGACCCAGCCCCAAAAAAAATCTTAAAAGATTTAATATATTGAATATTTAATATATTGAACAGCTCTCCTAAAGATTGCAGTGGTTCCTTTTCTCAGGACAGGATGAAGTCTTATATGTTGCTAACTCCCAAATGGAGATTCTTGTAGGGAAACAGTGTCACATATCAGGGAGTGGATTTTGTTGTCTGTATAGTGCCCTATATTTAAAATTGATTCAAATCAGGCCCAAAAAAATCAATTTCTGCTAAACTGGAGAAAAAAAAAACAACCACCACCAACATTGGCAAGAAAAATGTCAATTTCCATATTAACATATCTAAATCTAAAGAATAAGAAATGGGAGGAGAAAATAAAAAGCAGAAAAAAGGAGTAACAAAAGCCTGGAACTCAGTCTTTTTAAAATTGTTTGGGTTTTTTTTTTTTGGAGTTCCTTCTTTACTTTCTTGTCTCAAGTCTTTCATGAAGAGAAAATCATGCCTGATAGAGATTTTGCAGTTTTCTAGTTACTTCTTTGGATATCATTCTTAAAGTCCAGGAAAACATTTCTAAGTTTACCTTCTTTACTTTGAAAAACTCCTCCCATGTCTGTTTACCATGAACTTCTAGTAGATTCTTGTAGGAATTCTCCCCTCTCTTTCTAATTCTGGATCTCAGCCATGCTGGGAAATTACCCCCAACTTATCTTGCATATATTTTGTTTATACATAGTTGCTTGCCTAATATCTAGGTAAGCTTTGTCTTCTTTGAATCTTAGGGAAGAAAGGGACATCTTGAAAAGACATTAAATCCCAGGGCATGAGAGTCAGGTGGATTCGGATCATATGTCATCCCAAGTCTATTCTGGAGAGGCCCAAATCATCTCACTTCCTTTATTTCTCATTCTTAACACTGCCTAGAAGATTTGGGGAATAATGGATAGAGAACTGGCCATAGTGCCAAGAAGACCTGGTTTCATATCCCTCCTCTGACACATACTAGTCATGTGACCCTGAGCAACTGATTCCACCATTCAGTGCTCTAGACATCTCTAACAGTACAAAGTTGCAGGAAAGGTGCCAATTTGCACTTCCATAGGATTTCCATAGACCAATGAAATCATAAGTCTATCCCCTATCCCTATTTTCTAATTCATCTTTTTGCTTCACGTAGGCTGCCTGCAAGTCATGTCAAACAGAAATTTTGTTTTAATAGGCTGATTTAAAAAAAAAAAATGGAATGAGAAGCAGTATTAGAGTTAGAAAGACCTGGGTTCAAGGCCTGCCTCTGACACTATTGAGGGAAGTCATTAAAATCTCACTGCCTTAGGTGGTTGTCTAGACTATGAGTTGGAATAGATTGTGATTTTCTTGAAGGCAAGAACTGTTTTTGTTTTATATTTGTAACCCTCAGACCTGGCACACAGTAGGCACCTAATAAATGCTTAGTGAAAGAATGAATGAGTTAAGAAGAGCTTGTTGATCCATACCAGCAGAGGGTATTTCCAGAAAGGAAAAATCCTGCACTGATGAAATCACAAGCCTTGATCAAAATAAGGAACATTCTATAATTCCCATGGACAGTCCAACCCCAGGATTTAATAATATTTACTGTAGGGTCTTTCTTTTCATTGTTGTTGGGTCATTTCAATTGTGTCTGACTCTTCATGACCCCATTTGGGGTTTTCTTGACAAAGATGCCAGAGTGGTTTACCATTTCCTTCTCCAGCTCATTTTACAGATGAGGAACTGACTTGCCCAGGATCACCCAGCTAGTAAGTGTCTGAGGACAGATTCGGACTCAAGATGAGTTTTCCTGACTCCAGGACCAATGAGTGCTCTATCCACTTTACCATCTAGCTCCTCCTCAAGGTCTTTCCTTATGTATCTAATCATATTTCTTCCTATTGTAGTATAAACATGCTTCCTCTCATGCTCTATATAAGATGGAGAAAACCTAGCAAACATTTAGTATTAGGGTTAACACTCCTATGTTTAAAGACTTTTAGGGCCACCTGCTCCACTTTCTCTTCTGTAGGGTAATCAAATATTCCTTTAAACTCCTCCCCCAAGTTCTGTTTCCTTTCATTGTCTTCATTAACTATGGGAACTTAAGTTTTTTCATTAGTTCTTTCAAGCCTCAGTTTTTTCATTAGTTAAATGGGTATGATAATACTTACAGGATGTACCTGACTGGGCTGCGAACAAAGCATTTCACATACCTTAAAGCTCAATAAAAACGAGATCCATCATCAGCCATTATTGTTGACTTCCCCTGAGCACTCTACTCTCTACATCTCTCTGAAATAGTCAAGCCCCAAAAGAGACTGGATATAATGAGCAGAACTACCTCACTAGACATTTGAGTAATAGGGAAAGATATCTTTAGCATTCAGCATTTCCCCCACCTTTTTTCTCCGTTAGTAGCATTCTGCCTATTGTTAGCAGGAGCCACTCCTTGTCTACTAGACACCCACAAGCCTTCAGGTCCCCACTGGCCTTGAATCCTAGCCCTTTCCTCCTACACCAAATCCTGTTCACAAGAGAGAATTCATTTTTCATTCAAGATATTAAATGTCTACGTTCAAGGCACTGTGCTAAACCCTGGGGGTTATCAAGATGAAAACAGATCAGTCCTTGCCTCAAAGAGCACTCCATTTAATGGGGTGAAGAATCTGATAACATTTATTCATATTGTGTAATGCAATGCCCTGCATACAGCAGGCACTTTATGAATGCTTATGCAATGAATGAGTAAGTGAATGATGATATTTATCATGTTTACCTCTCCTGGGTGTAGGAACAGATTTTTTTTAAATTTTATTTATTTGTTTTTAGTTTTTAACATTCACTTCTATAAGATTTTGAGTTCTAAATTTTTCCCACTCCTTCCATTCCCCCTCCCCAAGATGACATGCCATATGACATAGGCTATACATACAATCATATTAACATTATTTCCACATTGTAAAGAAGAATTTGAACCAAAGGGAAAAACCAAGAAGAAACAACAAAAAAAAATAGTATGCTTCCATCTGCATTCAGACTCCAGAGTTCTTTCTCTGGATGTGGATAGCATTTTCCATCATGAGTCTTTTGGAGTTGTCTTAGATTCTTGTATTGCTGAGAAGAGTTAAGTCTGTGAAAGTTGGTCATCACACAGTGTGGCTGTTACTGTGTACAATGTTCTCCTGGCTCTGCTCACTTCACTCAGTATCAGTTAGTTCATATAAGACTTGCCAGGTTTTTCTGAAATCTGTCTGCTCATCATTTCTTATGGAACAATAGTATTCCATTACATTCCTATACCACAACTTTTTCAGCTATTCCCCAGTTGAGGGGCATCCCCTAAATTTCTAATTCTTGGCCACCACAAAAAGAGTTATTATAAATATTTTTGTGCATGTGGGTCCTTTTCTCATTTTTATGATCTCTTTAGGATACAGACCTAGAAATGTTATTGCTGGGTCAAAGAGTAGGCAGTTTTATAGCCTGATTCCAAATTGCTCTCCAGAATGGTTAGATCAGTTCACAACTCTGCCAACAATGCATTAGTGTTCCATTTTTCCCACATCTTCTCTAACATTTATCATTTCAGGAACAGATGTCTGCTGGTTCTGAAACTGCTGGCCTTAGCATCAAGTAGGGGGCAGGACCATGCTGCAACTAGCTTAGCCTGGCTCCCAGGAGCTGTAATTGTAACATTTTTAATATGAACATTTACAAGCCAGGAATCAGCAAACGCTATGAATCAGATTTATTTTTTATGTTCACTGTCCACACTTAAGGAAGTGATGTAGAAAATGTGAATAGCAGACTAAGCTCAAAAATATAAAGTGTGCTCTGCATCCCCCCCCCCGAGAGCTGGTTGTTAAGTATTTACCAGCACACTCCTAAGTAAGCCAATCTTTGATTCAGAAAGACATCTTAAAATTCAAATATTCCTTGCTAGAAAGGGATGGACTTAGAATCCAGATATGAGTCCTGATTCTAAAGCTTGCTAGCTAAATGATCATGAACAAGCTACTTAACTTTCCTAAATTTCAGTTTCCTCATCTGTAAAATGGGTATAATGCTTGTTCTCCATATCTCACATACTGATTGTTGTGAAGAAAGCACTCTGTAAACTATAAAACACCAAATAAATGTGGGTTGTTGTTGTTGTTTTTGTTAGTATTAGCTAAAGATGAGTTATTATGTATTTATACTGTTTATGCATCCTTGTTTCAGGCTTTGCTTTGTTGTTGAGGGACGTTGTCTTTTTCCCTCATACCTACCTTGCCAGCTGCAGAAGGCAAAAGAAAACAGTCCTTCAGATTCTCTTCACACCCCCCTGACCCTGGAGAAATCTCTCCTACGCAGCCACCATCTGTGTGAACCTCATCTTTCATCTAACTTCATAAACAAAAAAATGAGCATCGGAAGGCAGCCATTTGGCACACAGCTCTCTGGCAGCTGCTCCTCCAAACGTTGAGATTGCAGATTTTAAACACAGTCTCTTGATTTTCTATCGGAAGCCCAGACTTGGGCACTTGAATCGTCATTTCTTTAAAAAAAAAATACCCATCTTGAGCCTGGCAGTAACTAAAATTCTGAATTCTTTGAGCCTCTAACTTTGAAAATTCGGTGTGCCCTATAACAAGAACTCATACTTACATGATGATGGAATCTTAACAAAGCACCCACCATCCCTGTAACTTCCCAGACTAAAATACCTTTTCATAGCTACCATTTCCCTATTTGTGTAGTCTCTATTTGTTAGAAGGTAATACTCTCAAATCTTTTGTGTTTGTATCCCAAGTCCTTAATTTAGTGCCTGTCACATAGAAATCAGCTTAAGAAATTCTTTATCTTCATTCATTCATTCATTCATTCAGTCAGTCATTCATTCATTCACCACAAACCCAGAAAGTATGTAAGGCAAATATAGTTATCCCTTCCACATCTCGACTTTCCCTGAATCGGCATAAGAAATTAAATCAGATTTTTTTTGGCGAATTTTGCACATGTGAAGGCCGGAAGATGACATACAGCCTACAACCATAATACTATAAATTTCTCGACAAGGTACTGTAAATACCCCATAAAAGAAAAAGAAAAAAATTCAGACTTCTTCTTTGATATGAAGGGAGGGCCAAAAAACTTTGTAAGGATTTTCCAGATCATGGGGGCACCATGGCCCTAATCTCACTGATGTGGAAGGGATAACTGTACTATGAATCCCATTTTACAAATAAGGGGAGGAAGGATTAGACTAGCTTACTCACCTTCACACAGCTATCTAAGTGGCAGAGCCTGCATTCCAACCCAGGTTTCTCCTACTTGTTTTTACACCCCAGTGCACTGGCACCTCCCTATACACCAGACTTAGATACTTGGACAGATTTAACTGCCTATTCTTAGTAGATAATAATATCATTCTTACTGATGGGAGAGATCTATAGACACCCTAAAGCCCATAGCTGCCATCTGGGGAAGATGTAAGCAGGAAGGAAAGGCAATGAAGCAATTGCTTAGAGATTTAATATTGTTCCAACTCCTAGTCCAGGACTCAGATGGCAGTGGAGCAGATCATTGGAGAAGATAGTTATTTGAAAATGCCATTCTATTCTTAAAGCTACTGCATTCATCAATGGAGAATATTAAGCTTACCCTTTCTACTTCAGTTGGCTGAAAATAGCTCTGTTACATGCAGCTCTGTTAGATGTGGGTGTACTAGGTTTTGAGAGAGAGGACCTGGGTTCAAATCCAGATGCAGCTAGTACTCATATAACCTATTGCCCTTCATTTCCCCATTTGTGAAATGGATGAAAGGATTTCTTAAGCATTCTTTTTTTATTAATTTCTCAGTCTTAGGTGACCTCAGAGGTATTGCCGAGCAGATGCCCCATTGTTTGTTGATGTTAATGCTTTTCTTGCTAAACTGAAATCCTACAGTTTGAGGATAAAAACTGGAGTGTAATCTCATTTAAGGAATATAGGACCCAAAGCACATTTCCAACATTTTCCCTAGGATTTATTTCACCCCAGGGAGGCCACACAATGTTGTATTTGAAACAAAGAGTTGGGTCACCAATGACCAGAAAGGTAGAACGTACAGTGGATCTGAAGTCAGAGGACCCAGGTTCACATTTTCCCACTTCCTCCACATACTACCTGTATGACTGTGGACAAGTCATAACCTATCTGGGTCTCTGTTTATCTGGTAAAAAAAAAAAAAGACTGGATGACCTCACGTCCCTTCTAAGCCTATGATCCTACCATGTTATGAGTGTCATAGTCAATAAGCATTTAGTAAGCTCCTACAATGTGCTGGGCACTATGCTAAGCACTGGGGACAAAGAAAGGCAAAAGACAGTGACTGCTTTCAAAGAGTTCACCGTCTAATGGGAGAGACAATATGGAAACAAATATGTACAAACAAGAAATATACAGGGTAAAGTGAAAATAAACAACTGAGGGGAGGCGCTCGTATTGAGAGGGATCAGGAAAGGCTTCTTGGAACATAGGGGATTCCAAGGAAACCAGAGAGGAGGGAAAGCATTCCAGGTATGGGAAACAGCAGTGACAGTGCCTGGAGACTGGCAGTGCAGTGTCTTCTGCAAGAGGTCCTGAGGGTGGCCAGGCATTATCTTTGAGGTTTTGTTTTGTTTTGTTTCCTCTCTTCCCAGGACAGACTTCTGTTCCTTTTCATTCTAGGTCATAAACGAAGGGTCTGAAATGCCCTATGAGAATTCTGACTGGCCAGGGCAGAGGAGTGGGGCTGGGAGTGGAAGGAAAGAGCAAGGAAAAGGCAACAAGGGGATTTCTTTTAAGGCTTCCATGATTTTCAACAGAAGGCTTCTTGGCTTTCTCACACACTGACAGGCTTAACGTAAGCCCTTTACGTTCATCTATCCCGTCCACACCAGCCCCACCACACTCCCGCCTGTCCTGTGCTCACACACTTTTACAGAGGAAGCGCCTCTAGAATGACTAAGCCATCTTTTGCCTTTAATGGCCCCTTCGGATTACAGCAGCACTTTTGAAACGCTTAATTAGGCCTTACAACTCATCTGAGGGGGAGGTGTTATTATCCTTCTTGTGCAGATGAGGAAACTGAAACATAGCCTCAGTTTCCTCACCTGTAAGATGAGGGGGTTGACCCAGGGTGAAACGATTTTTCCCCAGCCCACACAGAGAGCTGATTTCTTCCGTGGTATAAGTGTTGAGTTTCTGTTAAGTGTGGCCCCTTCACTTCCTTCACTGGCCAGCAGGCTGTGCTGCATCCTTAATTGCCAGAAGGAGCGATCACCTGGATTGAGCTCCAGAGCACTGGTTTGCTGAGGAGGAGGGGGAAATGGATGCCCTTTGGGGAAATTTCAAATGTCTATTTCAGGATCTGAAGTGTGCCTGCCCCCCTTTAAGAGAGAACTTGCTTTTCACGTTTGAATCTTAAAACGTGGGGGACTTAAAGGGCCTTCTGCATTTATTTTTTCATCTTAATCAAAGCAGCCTGAAGAGAGACATTCTTCAAGAATTGATGCAGGTGATGAAAATGATCTTTATAGAGGTTGAGGGTACGTTTGAGCCTCTGAGGGACAGTTCCTCAGTGGAAGTTTAGGGGTGTGTTTGGTGACAGCATGGCCCGTATTGGTTAGCATAGTGGGAACTGACAGAGAGGCGTGCCTGTGTCCCTAAGGTTAAGTTAGGGACTTAAAGAGTAGAAGTTGAAAGGGGTAAAGACCATGCAGAGTTAGAAGATACTTCTTCAGGCCTCAGCTTGCAAAGAACAGGGGTGCTAGTGTCCCCCTACATCAAAGGTGTAAAACTCAAATCGAGATGGATTTTTGCAGAGTCATGTATTGACTTAGAAAACCACAAAATAACATTATCTATGGCATATTGAATTTTGTTTATTTTGTTAAACATTTCCCAATTACATTTTAATTTGGTTCCTGCCCACTGTCCTACAGCCAGCCTGGACTCAGTCACTGCTTTCAGATATTCACCCCTTCTTGCTGGAAGGCCACATAAAGAGCTGAAAAAATGGGTTTCTATCACACATGTTGAGGTATACCCACAAAAAAATCAGATTTTTAATAATAGAAATAATAGTTAATAATAACAAATCTGTTCTGCTCCCAACTAGCTGTGTAACCTCAGGCAAATCACTTTACCTTTCTGGGCTTCAATGTCCTCATCTATAAAGTGAAAAGGTAGGCTATGATGAATCAATCAACCAACAAAATTTACTAAGCACCTACTATGTGCCAGGCACTGGCATTCCTGCCCTCATGGAGCTTATAGTCTCATAAGGCACAACCAACATATGCAAATAAGTACTGGCCAGGGAAGAAGTTTTGATATGGGCAGCCATTAGGATTGTAAGAGGAGTCATAGAATAATATATTGTCATGCTATTTCTAATAGCAATGGAAATATAGATTTGATTATTATCCTCAGAGCAAGACATCGAGACATCGAGAAAGAAGAAGGAGAGGAAGGGAACAAGTACATTTTATGAGTCTGTCTCAATACCACCTGCATGGGTCTCAATTTTCCTCTTTATCTGAAAGATGAGGGGGTTGAACTAGGTTATCTCTAAGGTCACATATTCAAGAATCATGGCCCTACTAGCACAAATTTGTTTCACATAATGACGCATCTTTCTGAAAGACATGATGTTGTCTTTTGGGGAGCTAGACAACACTTGGCCAGAAGGGATGTAGACAGGGTTGATTTTCCCCACTACTATTGATGATATTATTGCTGAAAGAAGCTGACCCCCCATTTCTTTTTCCCTGTTCAGAGCCAAAGAACTTGGCTTCTGATATGCACAGTAAGTAGTTCACCAAGATTCTACCTAGTACTCAATTAAGTAATGTACCAGCAGGCTCTGCCAGGGGAACACACAATGAAGTGAAGAATTAGGACAATTACCTAAAGAATTCAGATGAAAATAAGTTTTCACCTGAAATAAAGATGAGGGGGCTAGATTCAGTGATCACCAAGGTTCCTTCCAGCTAGATAGATCTATAATTTCTTACAAATAATTGAGGGAAAAGACTGTGGTTTCATTTTTAGCTTGGCATATCTAATCATAATTTTACTTCACCTCCTCAGTTTGCATGTATAGACAGCTTAATTGAAAGAAATACTCTTCAGCATCTCCTTCAAACGAGACTAAGAATCTTCTAACACAGTTTTACTTCTCTGCCTTTCCAGGAAATGCTCTCTGAGAGAAAAATAACACCTGGCAGCCTTATAGGTAGGTGAATAGCCACCTTCCCACTCTGTTAATGGTGTTATTTTACACTCCAAAATCAAAGCTAACATGGCTGAGGCATCAGCGTAGAAAGTAGGGACTTAGAAATAAGGCTCAGAACAGGAGGGCAGACTAGAAAAGGAAAATGTGGCCTCCTGACAGGGTGCACAGACTTCCTGGGACATGGGCTTCCAAAGGCCTCCCAGGACACTGCAATACAATTTGCCATGAAGCTGACCTTGAGATCACCTGCTTCCTCAGCAGAACTCTCTCCATCCACTGATGATACTCTTACTAGATTCGTTCCCCAGTGGTTAGCACATTCCAATCTTCTCTCACTATCCCTATCTCAGTGATAATGAACTCTTGGCCTGCTGAAGAATAACACCTTATAACTCCAGCTTCCAGTTCCCTTATTCCCACCTACCTCAACCCTACACTTCCCATCCTACCATTTCCACTAGCAATCACCTAATATCTTTCCTCCCCTTCTCAGCTTTAGCTCTTTTTTCAAGCTCTTTTACTTCCTCTCTCCTTAATCTCTTGTAAACTTTCAGAAACCTAGGTTCTAACCTCATCATCCAACTGAAACCTCTCTCCAAACTTACCAATGATCTCTTAACTGTCCAATCAAATGGCCCTTTCTCAGAATTAATCCTTCTTGGTCTTTTTGACAGTATTTGAAATGGTTGATCATCTCCTCCTGAATGTTCCTGTCGCTGTTCTCTTTTGGTTCTCCTCATAACTACTTGACTCTGCTCTCTCACTCTCCTTTGCTGAGTTGTTATCCATGATCTATCCACTAACTATGGGTATCTCCTTTTTTAAAAAACACTTTTTTTCCCTCAATTACACATAAAAATTTTGTGGGTGGCTCCTGAGTAAGGCTCTGTCCTGGACTCTCATCTTTTTTTCTTTCTACATATCTCATTTTGTGATCTCGTTAGCTCACATGGATTCAATTATCACATCTGTGTTGATAAGACATACCCCAAGGATATACCCTGGGTTCCCAACCTTGATGTCATCCCAACTCCTCAATCTCGATCACTCCACATATCTAATTAAATGCCAAATCTTGTCATTTCTACCTCCACATCATCTTTTGTAAATGTCCCCTTCATTCCATTCACATAGCTAGTTACCCCTCCCTTCTCGCCATGATGATTGTAATAGTTTCCCAATTGGTCTCGCTATATCTCTACTCCAATCCATTCTCAGCACAGCTATAGCAAAATGATTTTCCCAAAGCACAGGTGTACTGACCATGCCACTCCTCCACTCGATCAACTCTGCTGGCTCTCTACCACCTCTAGGATCAAATATGAATTCCTCTGCTTAGCATTTAAAACCCTCCACGCTTGGTTTCAACTCATCTTTCCAGTCACACATTATCATACATTTACTCCCCTTTCATATACATTAGGGTCCTCCTCCAATCTGGCCTTCTTACATTTCCTCATACATGACATTCCATCTTGGATTGCCACGTCTTTGCCCTGGCTCTCCTGCATGCTTAGAATTCACTCACTCCTCACCTCCATCTTTTATAATTCCTAGTTTCCTTCAGGGCAGCTAGGTGGTGCAGTGGATAGAAAGCCAGGCCTGGAGTCAGGAAGACTCCTCTTCCTGAGTTCAAATCTGGCCTCAAACATTTACTAGCTGTGTGACCCTGGGCAAGTCACTTAACCCTGTTTGCCTTCATGAAATTTATAATTGTTGTTAAGAGATAAAAAGTACATGGAGGGCTTTCTCTAAAGGAGAAAAGCAGCTGCTATAGGGGATAGAGAGCAGGACTGCCTGTAAGTCATACTGGCTGTGTGACCCTGGGCAAATCATTGAACCATTCAGTCCCCCAGGCAAGTCTCTGAGACTATAAATTGCAAAGGAAATGCTACTCTGCTATGATAGAAGTTTCCTCCTCAGGAGTTTTCAATACCAATGAAATCACTGGTGCTGTCCAAAATAAAAATAAAATAAAATAAAATTCCATGGAACTATGTTTAGGTATTCAGTAAATATAAAAAAGAAAAATTCTATCTAAAATATAAATTATGATTCCTATTATAATCTTTATTTTCTGGCATTTCTATATGTACTGGGGAAAGGAATGTACTAAGTTCTCCTGAACTCCTTTCTTTTTTTTTCCCTATTTATTTATTTATTTTGGTGAGGCAGTTGGGGTTAAGTGACTTGCCCAGGGTCACACAGCTAGTAAGTGTCAAACGTCTGAGGCCAGATTTGAAATCTGACTCCAGGGCCAGAGCTCTATCCCCTGTGTCACCTAGCTGCCCCCGTGGACTCCTTTCTAATGAGCTTCCTTTCAACAGTGACATTGACACAGCATTGTATGGTTTACAAAGTAACTGACAGCCTCTCATCTGATCCTCACAAGGGCTCTGGGATGTAAATACTTCAGATATCATCATCCTCAGAGGAGAAAACTGAGGCTCAGAGAGGTTCAGCCTGGTGCAGTGCATATAGTGCTGGACCTGAAGTCAGGAAGATGCATCTTCTTGAGTTCAAATCCACCCTCAGATACTTACTAGCTGTATGACCCTGGGCAAGTCCCTTAACCCTGTTTGCCTCAGTTTCCCCACTGTAAAATGAGCTGGAGAAGGAAATGGCAAACCGCTCCAGTATCTTTGCCAAGAAAACCCTAAATGGGTGATGAAGAGTCAGATATGACTGAAACAACTGAACAAACAAAAAGTGCAGAGACAGATTTCAAATGCAGCTCTTAGAAGACATAGTAGTAAGTACCAGTAGCAGTAAGAAAAAAAAAGTTGTGAGGAGACAAGGAATGACCCTTATTGTATAGACTCATTTATATAGAACTAATTGGGTCCATCTATTTTTTTTTCCATCTAAGGGCAATCTTTGAAGATGCTTTCATTCAAAGGAAGAAATTCTAAAAGTAGATTCCTAAAGGGGATTTCAATGTTTGGGATCAATTATAAACATTCTCCTTACCTGTAAATTTAACACACCCATTGGCAGAAAGCCAGCTTAACCAACCATACTCAGTGCTCTAAATTAGAAGAAATATTCTATTCCAATTCAAAACAGTGCTTTAAGCTGTTACTGTTTTGTGTTTTTTCATGATTATCAAACAACAGAGATTTCATTTGCTTCAAACCAATGAGTGTGGGTAGAATTGAGGGCCTGAAATTAATCATCCAGAGGAGAGAATCAATACTATCTGTAAAGAAACAAGATACACCAGGGAACAACAAGGATTCAATTTTGGTAGCAGCAGGGAACCTTTGCCCACGTATATAATTATTATTTAATCAGATTGGAAGAGAAAGACCTCAAAGTGTCAGCAGCACTGTTTAGTCCCTGCTAGCCCCTCCCCCTGCTTGGTTTCTTGGACATTCATTCCCAGTGTCTCTTGAGTGTGTTCTTTGTTACCCCTATTCTGGTCTAATGCCCACCTCGCAGTGTTCTCCATAAAAAGCATGGTTTGTAGACCCTTCAGCTATTTGGGAGCATTTACTGAGCCCCATAGTGTACAGAGGCCCTGAAAGGAGACAAAAGGACACCTTCCTTTCTCTTCAGACATTAAAGAATATGTGTCCCTTTCAACCTCATTGAACCATCATTGGTACCTACTACAATAAAGCACACACAATCCTGTCAAAGGAGTGGAAACAAATAGCATACCTCCCTTATGCCATTTGTAACAAGCAGAATTGATGTGGAAAAAGACATCAGGATCACTGGCGTGTATTGGCAAGATGTTTTGGGTTTGGCTTTTTTTTTTTAACTTTGGTGTTTGGGCTGTAATGCTTTTATTTTCTGTTTATATCTCTTTCATCCCCTGATGTCTTCTTTCTAACCACAGCCTGCCTCTCAAAGAGCTCAAATCATTAGTGAGTTTAACCCATGTAGCTACATCCCTTTCTCCCTTAAGTCTCTGCTCAGCACTGCCTGCCCCTCCTTCACTGCCGTCTTCCTGTGGATGTAGCTCTGCCAACATCTGGATTGTCTATCCTTCCTCCCCCACCCCCCAACATCACATCCTCCTTTCTCACAGGCCTGTTCATTTAAGCTTCCACTTTCCACTGGTGCCTCCTCTTCCACATATGGTTCTCAGTAAGTGCAGTAGCAGAAGAGTTAACTCAGTTCCTGCATTTAAGTAAAACCATCTTGAAGCTCAAGGAGGCTGTCAGCTGCTGATAAAATGCTAAATGACAACTCATTTTCATTCAGTAGGAAAGTATCATTTAATATTTCATTCCTATCATCTGCTCATTTTCTGTGGCCCACACATGGCATCAAGGCCTCCCCTGGGGATTGCATGAAAGGTTGTGACCTCTAACAAGATGCTGTCTCAGTACTGTATTACATCTACCTGTAAGGCAGAGGAGCCCTTTCCTTTCTTTGCTAAATGTCTCAATGCTGCCCTCTGCTGGACAAAAGGAGCCATTGGTCATTATAGCCTGGGAAAGCTTCACCCAACACCATTATTGTTGCTGTTGTTGCCTAAAGAAGAAACCTTTGGGAGGAGGGAATGAAAAACAAAGGGGATTCTATTGCAAAGAAGGTGAGGATGGAGGGAGGGTTGAGATATAACTTAGCAGTTGCCAGGTTAGCTTGACATCATCTGTATAGTGCTCAGGTGTTCTCTCATTGGCTGGTCTGCTTTCAGAAATGGAGACATATTACTAATGAAACCTTATCTCTTTGGAAATGGTGATGGCATCTATTCCATCCATCCTGTACCAATGAAAGAGTGTAGAATAATCTTTAAAGTCACGGGAAAGACAATAGGAGAATGAGCTTCCAGATTTGCAAATTCAAAATTCCAGGTTCTAATAGTTCCTATTTTTTTTTTCGTGACAGCATAGCCTCTCTTCATCCACAATGACTCTGTTTCCTGAGCCCAACAGAGGGCAAAGCTGCTCAGTGAGGAAAGTGGGAAAGGGAGCCATCTGAAGACTATTGGTTGTAGAAAAGCCCAAGATTTGGGTTCAGAGGCCTTGAACCCCTGGCTGCTTACTATCTATGTGACCATAGACAAAGTTCTTCACTCTGGGCTTCGGTTTCCCCATCTGTAAAATGGAGAGGTTGGGCTAGGCTAAGGTACCTTCCAGATCTAAATCCTCTGATTCCTACATGTAATTCACTCCTTGAAAAACTATTTGGAGGTGAAGAACTGATGCCTAGATTGAACAGGGAGCACTAGAGGGTCCCTTTGTCTCAAAGCTTCTGCCCTAAATTTTCCAGGAAATGGAGATTGGGTTAATAAAACTATTTTTTTGGAACTCAACTATGTGCCCAACATAGCTTAGACTCTCTCATCTTGTCTCTCAACTATAAAATGAGGACAATAATGTCTATTTTACCTACCTTACAGGGTCATTATAAGAATTAAATGACCTAACATAGGAAAAGTACTTTGCACATCTTAAAACCACATATACACAAGGTGTCCCAAAAGTCTTAGTGCAGTTTTTGTTAAAGCTTTAAATTGCACTAAGACTTTTGGATGTACTATAAATGTCAGATGTGATTTGTAGTAAGATCATGGCTACTGGTAGATAGTCTTCCACAGGACCTCTAGAATGTATCCCCCATGAATGCTGGAGGCTTCCTATAATACATGACCATAGACTTTCTCATCAGGGCACATCCGGCCTAGTAATGCCTTCACTCAATGAAACGAATAAGGATCAATAATTAAAGAGCTTCATTTCCCTCTTTATATAGTAGGCATCCAATTCCATGCATCACATTTTACCTGGAAAAGGAAAATGTTGTATCATTCATCACTTTCCTTCATGCAACTTCACATACATCATTAGGCACCAGTGGAACTCAGCCATTTGAATTATTTTATAACACTAATGGAGAAGTAGTTACAGTATTTTGGAGGCTACACTTAGGGTTCTACAGTTTCCATAGAGAGATCTGGGTCTTAATTACCGTTTTTACTCTAGTCCTTGTAAAATATCCAACTTCGTGACCCAATTTATTAATCCAGCGCCATATACCTATGGACAGAATATGGACTAAGTATTAGAAATATATAGTTGAATGTATATTAGAATGTATATTAGAAATATACAGTGAATGGATCACTTTCAAAGAAGAATCAAATTAAATCTCAAGTGACATTACATTCTGAAAAACAGCACAGCCTTCGTTAGTAGGATACATCTACTTTATTTAGCTTTAGCCAAAAAACAAGATCCAATACAGCAAGAGCCACCTCTGACACTCTGACATCTGTGTGACTTTGGACAGCTCCTTTAACTTCACTGGGCCTTGATTTCCCCACACGTAAAACAAGGGAGTTGATCTAAAGAGCCTCCAAGGTCCCTTCAAGCTGTAAATCTTTGAGCCTATGAACCTAAAGGTATAAAATTCAAAGTTACCCAGGCTGCAGAATGGCCAGGATAGAAGAAAGGATCCAGTCTATGTTTGAGTTCAGAAGGATCTATACAAGCCCTGGAATCATGTAATCTAATAGTTGGCAAGAACCTCAGAAGTTACCTATTCCAACCCCTGTTCAAAACAGAAAGCTGCTTTGTAAACATATTCCAAATAAATAGTCATCCAGTCTTTTTACCTTTGTCAGGGACAGGTAACAGAGTCATCAACAAATACCCTACTTTAGTGTGACTTTATTTTTTTAAAAACATGAATTAACTTTTGGGCTTATGCTTTATATATTCCTATACTTACATATATACACATATTATGTATAGATATATCTGTATTGCACATAGGTGTATATACACATCATAGGTATCTATATACACACATAAGTATCCATATATGTGCGTATACATATATATGTTGTCTTTTCTGATTAGACTGAAAACTTCTTGAGGAGTGCCACTGTCTTTTGTTTTTTTTTTAATTTTCCTGTGCCTGGAAACCAATAGGTGTTTGATAATTGCTTGTTGATCTACCAATTGACCCAGTATCACAGACTTTCAGAGAAATTCACTCTTTGTGAAGTGAAATTTCACTTTTGTTGAAAAGTTTGTTGAACTTTTGTTGAACATCAGCTGAACCTTAAGTCAGTGTTCCAACTCATTTCCACCATAAAAAGAAAAACCGGTGGGATGTTGTCCTTGTGTCAAGGAAAGCCAGCCATGTGCATGACCTTGCCACCCACATGGCTAAATAGTAGCAGGATTGTGGATCACTTCTGTCTGGTGAAACCAAATATCTCACTTTACTTTTTATGGAAGAAGTGCAACCTGCACCCTCTTTGATATCATTTTACTTCTGGGAATCAGGCATTGTGTTCCATGAAGAATACTTGACCGTCACCATCACTCAGCAGAGCAACCTGTCCCCATACCTCCCTGGGGGGTCAGGAGTTTTGTACTTTAAGTTGTTCAAGCAGAACTCTAGCACATAGTCTCTCATCAGAAATGCAAGACCTAGTCACAAAATTTCTCATTACTAAATGATCCAAGAAGACAGGTTGTTTTCCTAATGAAAACTGTCAGCTGAGCCATAGCTCTTTAACTCTAAAATAAAGGGCTGCAGGAGGCAGGATTTCTATAACCAAGGTGATAGCCAGAGCATGGCTTTGCCTTGTTGCCTAATGAACTTATAATAACTGCTTTTCTGGGGGAACAGTGACTATATTGGACCCCGATGCCTAAGAGCCAAGGTTTTTACATTTCACCCCATTCACAGAGTTCTCCATTACCCTTACAGATATGTGGAAGTGTCTGTCTCTCTGCCTCATCTCTTGTCTACTAAAGCCCCCACAAATTATATCCCTTCAATTTCCTCTGCACCCCAGTTTCATTTAATATCTAACAGCCAGACCAGGTTTTAAGAAGGAATGTTCATTTAAAAGTGTAACAAGAACAAATGCACAAACATCCTCCCCGACACATGAAGGCACAACCCTTCCCCCATACACAGGTTCAGTCTCTAAAGAAGGGAGGGAAATTAGATTTATAGCTTAACTCAATTCCTATATAGTATTCATCCTGCCAAGTTCCAAGTCCAAAGTCTTCTGGACTCAGCACCCTGGCTTTTCAGGCCTTCCTTGCTGGGTTGGCAACAAGATCCAGCCTGGAATCCTGCCTGCAAGGTCACCATGGCTCTAGCTCCCAAGTCCAGGGACTCTACTACCTGTGCCTCAAACTGAAAATGATGAAAGAAACAGACCTAAATCTCAAGCCTGATTCTCAGGGCCTTGGGTGCTAAAAGGAGGGTGTGTGAAAGTAGGCCCTTCCCCTCCCCCACCTCAGTTCATGGTATCCATGCTGTGGTAAACAGAACCTTCACTGCCCTGCATAGAAAGAGAGAGATAGAGACAGAGACAGAGAGACAGAGAGAAATTGTCTCCATCTGGCAATTTTAAAGACATCGCTCATTCTTGTTATGTAGGCAGTAGGCTGATCCCAGCCACTGACCACATAGTGGGTCAATGCAGAATGACTTCTCTCAGAAGTAAGCCCCGATGTCTCTCACATGGATGCCTCTATTTTTGGTGGTCTGAGCATGCACCATAGACCATCGACACAGGTCCTAGGGAAAGTTGTAAGTTTAGCCTCAATCTCAAAAATAACTACTCACTTTGTCATTCTAAATAATTTTCAATCCCCTACACATCTTCCCAAATGTTCTTTCTTTCTTGCCTAGAATGCTCTCACTCCTAACCTCAGATTTTCTTTAAGATTTAGCTCAAGCACCAGCTCCTACAGATGGCTTTTTCCATCCCCTCAACTGTTATTTCCTTCCCCTTCAAGGCCAACTTCCATCTACTATGCATTTATTTTGTACTTGCTTAATTGTGTTTATGTAGTGTCCCCCACTATAAGTTCCTTGAGGTTAGAGACTGGTTGTGTTTTATCTTGGTATGCCCAATGCTTAGTACAGTGTTTGGCACCTAAGTGAACGATTAAAAAATTCCAGTTGATTGGTTTACCTGGTGAAGAAGAACACATGAAATCACTTCTATGAGATAAAATTTAAAGACTATTAGGGTCAGAAGGTCTAATCTATCCCAGTCTGGCCCATCCCTGCCCTGCTCTGGCTCTTCCTAGTACGTGACCTGGGGAAACCAGTCACATCACTTTTCTGAGCTCCTTTCCTTGTCTGTAAAATGGGGCTAATAATACTTGTATTACCTATCATTATGATTACCTAAGTTATCACAGGTCATTTGCTTAATTACTTCCTGGTCATTTTTTATTGGGGTTTTTATAGGTGAGAAAACAAAAGCATGAGAAGTTACACAACTTGCTAAAAAAAATTACATAAGTCAAAGATTTTAATCTCAAAATAAACCCCAAGAACTTTGAGTCCCTGTATTTCATCATATCTTCCCTTTGTTAGGAACATGTGAAAAGACATTCTTTTCTGTGGTAGTTTGGGCTGCTGAAGATGGAGTTCATCTTAAGCTAAAGCTAAACACTGATCCCTGAGGAGATGGCACCAAACAGTTAGCAACTATTCCTCTGCTTCAGTCATTCAATCACCTTTGAATTGACTCTGTCACATTACTAGATTGCTCTATCTTCTTCTGAAGCTTTCTCACCCTGAAATGTCCCTCTGCCATGCTGGTCCCCTCCTCCTGTCAGTAAGTTCCTTCTGGAGCTTCCAGAGGAGGAGGGGCCCAGGCCAGCCAACCTTCCTCTTGACTCTCCTTGGCCACAATGTCTCCCGTATGAGTACTCCCTTCTTCCCACTTTTAAACTCTGCTGCGTGTGTTATCTTCTCCAATCATAATGAAAACTTCCGGAAGGCTTTTTGCTCGTACTTGTAGCCCCAGCACTTGGCACATAGTAAACACTTAATACATGCTTGCTGCCTGCCTTTATTCAACCTACATATTTTCCATAACAACATCACCAGAGACTTTATCAAATGTTTCACTTACATCTATTTTCAGCATCTTTCTGCTCTAACAATTTAGTACTCTACACTCCAATAGTTCTGTGATCTCATAAGAGCTCCATCCACCAAAGCAAATCACATTCTCTTCACACACACACACACACACACACACACTCGCCTGCAAATCACATTCTCTTCACACACACACACACACAACACACACACACACACACACACACACACACACGCCTGCCTGTCCTTTGCAACCCTTGACCATAGGCTCCAAAAAGTTCACCACAAGACATTCATCCAACGTGCTGGAGGTCTTCCTTGCCATCTACCTGCCATTTTTTGATCTTCTAATGTGACCAGTCCATCTTCTATCTCTTCTATCTCTGTCTTTCAGTTCATTGATGACATTCTTAACTCCTGTTCTTCAGAGTTCCTCACTGGTTACATGTTGCAGCCCAGTCCTTTCTTACCATTCGGGGTTGACAGTGTTTCAGATCTTGCTGCCATACAGTGACATCAAGAGTTGTTTATGTTGAAAAGATGGGACTTTGCTTCAATGGGAAGTAAAAATGCTTTGCAATTTCTGCAGGCAATCCAGCCAACTCTCCTCCTCCTTATAGACCCTGGCTCATTGCCCATCTTAATTATTTGTCTCAGATATACATGCTATTGGGCATGCTCTATTTGGTGGCCATTCAGATACATGTTGAAACCTGGTGTTCTTCATCCATTTGGTCTTTCATATGTGGATTAACAAGCTAAATCCTGTCTTAATCCTTTGAATTGTCTTTCAGGAGGCCTTCAAATGCCTTGAGGCTTATAGCAATCAACACAATGTTGCCCACAAACAGAAGAGGAGTATCCAAAGGGCTTCACCATCCATAGGGAATCCCTTCTTGACCAAAACTTCACAGAGTCTCCTCCATTACGGAGGTAGTTTCATTAATCAATAAACCAATTTTGCCTGCTATGCACCAGGCACCTATAGGGATATAAACACAATGAAAGGAAAAAAAAAACTTACTTGCAAGAAACATATTCTAACAAGGTAAACAACAAGGAAGATAAATATATAAAGAATAAATAAAAAATACATTTACAGCAGTTAAATACACATTAGTTTGAGAAGGGCAATAACATTTAAAAGGATCAGAAAAGTCTTGATATACAATATGCTGCTTGAGCTATGTCTTGAAGAAAAAAAAAATATTCCAAGAGGAAGATTTGAGGAAGTAGTACCTTCCAAAGCAAAGGCAGCGGGATGAGAGATGGAGTATAATACATGAGGGACAATGGCGCACAGAGGACAAAAGTTTGGGGCAAGGAGTAATGTTCAATGAATAAGGCTGGAAAGATACTTTGGAGCAAGACTATGAAGAATTTTAAAAGCTAGGAAAAAAAGAGGAGTGGACTCGAATGGGGAGAGACTTGAGGCTGTTGCAACAGTCTAGGTAAGAAGTGAAGAGTACAAAAACAAAAATGAGTACAAAGAAGTCATCAGATGGGAGAAAGTTGTAGAGGAACAAACAGCAGGATTTGGTAACTGATCGTATATGTGGGATGGGGGAGAGTAATGAATCAGGGATAACAACTGGCTTACACACCTGGGAAAATGGAGGAATAATAACTTCTTTGGCTGAAATGAGAAAGTTTGGAAGGAGATAATTTTTAGGGAAAGATAAGTTTTGTTTTAGACACACTTAATTTGAAATGTTGCTGGGACATTCAATTTGAAATGTTCAGTGGATAATTGGCAAAGTAGGATAGAAACTCTGCTGAGAGACTGACTGGAAACATAGATCTGAGAGTCATGGACACACAAATGCTAATTAAGCCTAAGTACTATAAAGGGCCTAGGACAGAGTCTTGGAGAACAACCAGTGTTAAGGAGCGTGATCTAGGAGAGGAATCAGCAAAGGAAATCAGCTAGTAAATGGTTAGACAAGTAAAAGGAGAACCAGGGGAGAGTAGTGTTATGAAAACTCAGAGAGAAGATAATGTCCTGGAAAAGAACGTGATCAACAGTGTCAAATGCAGATCCATTATTGAATTTCATTTGTGAAAGCCTGCTTGTTCCTTACTATTAAATACCATCACTGTAGATGTTCTCAATTCATGTATAGATGACCTTCATATAGATTTTGTATAGATTGTGAGTAGACCTGTAAGTCAGGAATTACTGATGTTCTCTCAATCACACCCTCACCTTTTAATATTAATAAGGTTTGAGGTTTTTTCCACACATTTGGTATCTTCCCCTCCCTCAGATACTTTGTATATTGGTCCCTCAATGCCTTCACAATTGTGCAGGGATCTCCTCTATAAACAGATTTAATCTAGCATTAAAATCTAATTTTCTGGAGCAGCAGGGTAGCATGGTAGATAAGAGCTATGGCATTGGTCAGGATGACTTGAGTTCAAATCTGACCTCAGATACTTGACACTTATTAGCTATATGACCCTGGGCAAGTCACTGAACCCTGGATCCAAGAGTATGTAGCAGGGAATAGCAGTGATGATGATGATGATGATGATGATGATGATGATGATGATAGCAGCTAACATTTATATAGCTCAGAGCTTTACAATTATCTCATTTGATTGTCACAACAACCCTGCAAAGCAGGGTCTATTATTATCCCCATTTTACAGATGAGAAAACTGAGGCAAATAGAGATGAAGCAACTTGCCCAGTCTCAACAAAAACAAAAATCTAATTTTATCCCCTCTCTCTGTTCTCTTAGTGCCATTACTAGCTCCCTGATAAGCATCTCAGGGGGTGTAATGATAGAATCCAGCTGGGGTGAGTCCACCATCTTTGGGGGAGAAAAGTTTCTTGAAATGTTTTTTGCAAATCTTTTCCATTTATCTTTTGTTTATTTTTAAGATGAAATGTCTTGCCCAGAATCTCATAGCCAGTATGTAGATAAGACAGGTCACGAACCTATGTCTTTATGACTCTAAGGCCAACTTTTTATCTACTCTACCATGCTCCTTGTCTATCTCTATATGAATGCTTAATTAATAAACTTCCACTAAAATCATATATTGATGTTTTATCATGGGCTGAAGTTAAACCTGGGTTCTTGAAGGCTATGCCAACCTTGACAAGCCCTACCAAGACTGAGAGGCTTCAGGTATCCACCTGGCAATGGACTATATGTCTTTCATCAAGGACCTGCCTAGCTAAGCTCAGAGAGGCTAATTATCAAAAGGTTAGTCACCAGGAAACAAATGTGTGTATGCATATACACATGTACATATATGTATATATATATATGTATGCACATGTATATACACACACATATACAACACACTATATATTTATGTATCTACACACATACAAACACATGCATATATACATATACTACGTTCAAGAAACATTCATACCAGATGCCAAGTTACAGTACATCCGTGGAAATGTTGAACTGTTTGACTCAAAACCTCTTTGGATTCTTCATAGATTTGTGAATGAATATGATGCAATGTTGTGATATATATATATATATATATATATATATATATATATATATATATATATATATATATATGTTCATTCAATTTATAATGATTGAACATCTATTGATTGCCTGGCATCATTTCAGGTGAATTTTATATGCACAAGGCCATAAACTGCTCATATTATTTCACTGAATATACTGACCTCTGGTGGACCATGATAGAGCACAAGACCTTCTTAAGTCTTCAAATCAATTAATCAATCTATCAATCAGTATCCTCAAATGTAGTGCTTATGAGCTTCTTTTGTTTTTGAATTATTAGTTATCTTCTAAACATTAAAGTGTATGAGCATAGATCATCCCAAACTAAAAAAATCCAACATTAATATGAAGGCTTAGATTGAAATAGCACAGGCTTACCTAGGACAGGAGCACTAGAGATATTACACCAATTATCTCCCATACTCCAAAGCATCTATGGTTTCATCAAGGCAGGTACTCCCTCCAATGATATAAATCATAAGATACCCCCGCAACCAGTGTTGGCCCATGCTATATGATATGTCTTCTCCATAGCAAACTTGGGTCTACCCAAAGTGATGGGACCTTCCTCAAATTCTGTTATATGGATCAACAGTGTTACACATATGACCCACACAAGGTCCACAACGTACCTGTGTGTTGCTGGAATAAGATTAAAATGTAGTTCCTATATGATTTTAGTGCCTTTTTAAATGATTGCTCTCTACCTGCTACATAATGAATAATGAGTTTCTATTAAGAATTGACTCCAGTAAGTCAAATAAGACTTCTAGACAGTTGTCCATCTAGATGGACAATGTTTTGCTATTGCATCAAGGATAAATTTTTAAAAGAAATGATAGGTGTCATTCCAGACCATCTTTAGTGTCCATAGTGCTCTCAGTATAGGAAAGAGAGTCCAGAAATAGCATTGCTGTTTGTGCCACTGAAAGTTACTGGGCATGGACCCAAATCAGTGCTCCTCAATCTCTCCACAATGTAACAGACAGACCTTCATTAATCCTCAGGAAAGCTTCTGACTCTCTCTTCTTGCCCAAGATGGATGATGTGATAAATCCCTCTCAAATTACCTAGCAAGCATGAACAAAGAGTTACTATCTATGCAATTCTATTTAGCTGCAAGTAATTCCATGCCACTATCTATGACTGCCCTATAGCTTACTGTACAGCCAATGGCTCTGTATGGGAGTGTCAAGTGGAGGGTCCCCACCATGGCATTTTCTAGAAATAACAATGCATATCCCCACTTAACTGTCTTTTCAGCTAGGTCCAAGCCTACCATGAAAGGTCTCTTCAACTTGACAAAGATTTTATTAGGTAAGGTGCCTACAATTGGTAAGGCTTGAGGAATACAAACATAGATGGGACACAAACATTACTCCCAGTGACCTTATAATCTACTGGGGACTCAGCACTAAAAGCAATGACATCTATGATAATGAAATGGAAGAATCAAAAGAGATTTAATTGAAGATCTTCCAGGCCCTCAAAAAAGAGAGGAAAGAAACTGCTAGCCTATCCAGAATAACCTTTATAGGGAAGCAGCATGAGCCTATGTTGAATGAGCTGAGATATTTTGGGTAAGCTTCTATTACCATATCCCTAAAATAGGGTTAGTGGCCCAACAGATAGAGCACTGAGCCTGGGGTCAGGGAGATGTGAGTTCAAATACTGCCTTGGACATTTACTAGCTGTGTGATCTGGGGCAAATCACTTAACTTCTATCTGACTCAGTTTCCTCATCGAAAAATAGGAATAATAATAGCACCTGCTTCCCAAGGTTGTTATGAGGATCAAATGAAATATTTGTAAAGTGCTTTGAAAACCTTAAAGTGTTATTAAAACTCTCTCTCTGTCTCTCCCCCTCTCCCGTATATGTAAGTATGTGTATATATGTGTGTGTGTATGTATATGTATCTCTCTCTCTCTCTCTCTCTCTCTCTCTATATATATATATATATATATATGTGTAGTATATGTATACATACATATGATTATAATAGCACCTACCTTTCAGGGTTGTTATGAGGATCAAATGAGACAGTAATTGTATAGCATTTAGCATAATGCCTGGCACATAGTAAGTGCTATATAAATGTTAGCTATTATTGTTAGATATATACACATATGGAAACTGTTAGAGATATTGAGATAGAGAGGGATATGTATATGTGTATATGTATAGAATAGAAAATATCATATGTGTATATATGTATATACACATATGATATTTTCCATATTCAGAAGCCCAGGGCAAATTTCATCATAGGTATGAGTGCATACATACATATACACATACATATATATGCACAAATAAGTGTGTACGTTCACAAACGTGTGTATTTATATGTGTGTATATCTATATTATCCTTCCGAGGCAAGGATCTCTGAAAATTACATCATGTGAGAGTGGTTCCTCTGGGATCTTTTCCCTGAAGTCTTCTTTTTAGATGCAAACACTTCTGGGAAGAGTATTCCATTATATCAAGACCTTATGATATTATGGAACTGAGGTATAGGTGTAACCTGAGGGTACAGGATACAGGTGATTTCTCTAAAGCAAGGAAGCAGGTGTTTGCAACCTCAAAGGGGGTACTTAGGGAAATTAAAAGGTAGACTCAAATCTAATATATGCCAATTCTTACTTTATGAGGCCAGCTTTGGAGCTGAATGTGGTGGCATGGGAGAAGTCAATAATTATAACAAAGTATGTCCTAGGTGTAAGTTTGTGCAGGAGGCCTGAGCCGTTATGGTATATTGTGGGATTGGCATGAGAGGGGGAATTAGAAAAGTGACTCTAGGGAGGAAATGCTGTTGACTCAGTCAGTTCCCACCTTCGTCTCTAATAGTATATACCAGAACAAAGTCTAGTATAGTGTATATGATTCAAAGGCTGCAGAGATCTTTCCAGTCTTTTTGGTAAGGGAAGGAGAGGGGAGCAAAAGGGAGGGAAACACTGTGACCTATAGCAGTGGGTCCTCAAGTCATATCATGTTAATTAACAGTAAGGCTCAAGTAACTTATTCCACCCATTTTCTTTACGTCTCACAATCCTTATCTTCCTTCAAGATGAAGCTGGAGCGCCATGTCCCAATGAGGCCTTCCCTGATTCTCCTAGTTGATTGAGCTCTTTCTTTACTCAAACTATCTTATTTATTAATCTTTGTGAATGTGATATAATCTCAATAACATATAAGTTTCTTGGGAACAGGGTTGATTTAGCTTTGGGCTTTTTATCCCTAGAATCTGGTACTGGGCCTTGCATATATATAGTATGGATACACACACATAAATAATGTATGTATGCGTATGTATCTATATGTATATGTATATATGTATGTATAGCATGGTATGGTATAGTATGGTGCTTAATAAATGTTTGTTGAGTTGAAGCCATATTGCTAGAAGGTCCTGGGGGCACTGAGGTCATAGGACCATACATTTAGAGGTGGAAGTGACTTTAGATGTCATCAAATCCAATTCCTTCATTATATACATGAGGAAACTGAATCCCAGAGAGAAATGTGTCTAAGATAGGATTTGAACCTAGGTCTTCCTGATTCCAAGCCCAGTTCTCTACCAACCACATGATACTGCCTTTGGTAATCACATGAGATACTCAAAGGGGCCATCTGAGAGGGTGCAAATCACTGTTCAGAGATCAAAGTATGTATTGCCAACAAATAATAAAACATAACCCCAGCAAACATTCCTATATATTCCACATTCTTGGACTGCAGATTTTCTTCATGAGGATCTGTTCATTCTGTGTTCAGAGAGGCAGGAAGACAATGAGCCTTAAGCTTGGAGGAGAAGCAGCTCTACAGCCAGTTAAGTTGAAAGACTGGAGATCTAAACTGGGGAGATGACAGTTTCTTCCAAACATGTGTTTTCTTATTTTGAGGTTGATTTTATGTCATCATTTATCTCTCTCATCTGTCCCATCCTCTTGACTCCCTAGTTCAGGTACGAACCTGAACTACTTCTTACCTAAACTATTACAGTAGCCTTCTAAATCACCTCTTTACATCCAGTCTCTTCCTTCTCCAGTTTATCTTTCACAGAGCTGCAAAATCCATATAGGTGTGACTTTGTCCTTCCCTTGAACAAGAAGTTTCAGTGGTTCCATATTGCCTCCTCTGGGGGTGGGGAGGGATGGGTGAGGGGTGTGGATCCTGTGCCCTCAAGGCCACATATGGCCTTTTAGGTCCTCTGGTGTGACCTTTTGACAGAGTCCAAGGTTTTCAGAACAAATCCTTTTATTAAGGCGATTTATTCTATGAAGTTTGTATTCAGCGTGGCCTCGAGGCTGCAAATTCCCCACCCCTGCTAAGATAAGATGCAACCTCCTCTGTTTGGCATTTAAAATGCTTCACAGTCTGGCTCCAGCCTATATGTCCAAGATGATCATGCATTGCTACATCACTCTATATTCCAACCAAACCTGTGTACCTACTATTCCCCATACAGGATATAACATTACTTGCCTCCAAGTTTTCACACAGGCTGTTTCCCATGCCTGGAATCATCCCTGTCTCATTTCAGTCTCTTGGGACCCCTAGACATCCTTAAAGTCCAGTTCAAATACTTCCATCTTCAAGAAGTCTCTCTGGATTGCCCTGGCAGTTAGTAATCTCTTCAAATCACATTATATTTAAGATCATAGGATCCAGGACAGAGCAGGAAGAAACCTTAAAGGCCATCTAGTCCAATCTCCTAATTTTACAGATAAGGAAATTGAGGCTCAAAGAGAAGAAATGACTTGCTTAGAGTTATACAAGTAGTAAGTGGTAGAGCCGAGATTCAAACCTGTGTCCTTTAACTCCAAAGCTATTGGCTTCTTACTTTATTTTGTATAGCTTGTGTTTCTGTATACATAAGAATGGTTGCTCCCCACAGTTTAACGTAAGCTCCTTTAATGTAAGCAAATATAATCTCACTTTAGTATTTTTAGCTCTACTATCTAGCATGGTGCCTGGCATATGGTTGGCATTTAATTAATGCTTCTTATTGTGGTTATTATCCATAGATATCATTAGAGGGAAGTATACTAGGAAGGGGAAAATAGAACAAATCATGATATCTATGAGGAGAGAGTTATGAGAAAAGTCAAAGCTAGAGAGAACTGAAGACAAGCTTGGCCAACTACACAAGTTGCTAGGGTTAGTCTTAATTTAAACATGCCAGAAAATAAATTATACAGAATTATGGTGTAATGGGTAAAAATCACCACTTACATAGTGACTTAGAGTCCTAAGACTTAGGACTAGAAGAAACCTTATAAATCATCTATCCCAATTCCCTCATTTTCTTGATGAAGACATTGAGCTTGCCATATCACGGGAATGTTAGGCATTTGAGGAGTTGTAATAATGCCTTCGATCACTAATGTACCATCTATACATAAAAATTTATCTTAAATGTCCAACTAGTGTATAGGGAATTTGGCTAAGAAGTTGTTGAAAAGATAAACTGGTATTCTAACACTCCAAAGAGTCTTTAATCGTATCAATGTAGATATTCTCTCCAAAGATACAGATCATAACTCATCTACATCTACCTATGTTACTCCTACTCACACTCTCTCAGAAGTTGCTATTTTGTGACTCTCACAGTGTCTAGCACACGAGACCATTAATAAATGCATGTTGAATTGAATCCTATGAGCCAAATGGTCACTTTTTACTAAATCTCATTCTGATAAATAAGCACAAAATGTCATCAGCTAATTTTTCCCAAGGCAAATAACCTATTATCCAACAAAACAGAATTAGCACACTTTATTATTGGCTAGCCATAAGAAGATAATAGAAAAGGCATGTTCCAACCTAGGGCTGTGGAGAGGGTGAAAGGTAAAAATAAGAGAGCTTTGTGATCTATGGCAACTGCTAATAGACAAAAGTATGGCACAGTGCCTATGAACACATACAAATCAGTTTGAAAAAATGGGGTAGATTTAAATAATGGGCTATTTTAAAGATCAATCAGTTAGCAAAGGTGGGTATTATTTGATTATTTGACTAGATTTGCCCTCTTTCCTTCCTCCCCAGGAAGCTTGTGCATTCATCCAATATGGTCTTGACATTCCAGGTTACCAGTGCAGTTATCCTTCACTTTTGGCTTGTCAAAAGATGACCCGCTTATTTTTATTTTTAATTACATGTTTCTCTTATGACTTTTTTTTACTCTGGTCTTTAATAATTTCTTGTGCGTGTATGTATGTGTGTATGTGTATGTAACGTGATGTGGTACAGTCTGTTCACATCTTTTATGTCCCTCTCCATTGTCCTTTAATTGCTCTTAAATTTAAAGTTTTAAATTTTCAGAGACAGTTGTGTTCCATGTCTTGAGGCCACATATCATTCAGTGAAAGAATACTGATATTAAAAAGATGAGTCTTCGTTTTAAGAAAAACTTGAAGCCATAAGAAAATGTGAATTTATGATGATACTGACCCAATGAGACAATGGCTATGATCTATACATACAAACTTGCTGTGGGAAGGAAAGTGGTTTGCTAGATTTGGTCTAGTTGAAAAATCAGGTGATATTTGGTTGCTAATTAATTGGTTATTAAAATATTTGAATTTAACCAATTATTCTGGATTTCAAATTGAATTTGAATTTGTTTTTCTTTATTAAAAAAAAATCACACATACTAGCAGGTCTGGTTCCCAGAGGTAGCTAAATCTCCCCCTTCATGGTTCTGGGGCACCCTGGAAGAGTTGGGCATGTCTTTCTCTAATGTTATTGGCTAAAACCCTCATTATAATGTGTTACCCTGAATTTTATCCACCAGTTATTAATGCTCTAGTTTCAACTAGGTGGTGCAGTGGATAGTGTGTTGGCCTGGAGTCAGGAAGACTCATCTTCCTGAGTTCAAATCTGGCCTCGGACACTTATTAGCTGTGTAACTCTAGGCAAATCCCTTAACCCTGTTTGCCTCAGTTTCCTCATCTGTAAAATGAGGTGAAGGAAATGGCAAACTACTCCAAGTGTCTTTGCCAAGAAAATCCGAAAAAGGGTCACGAAGAGTAGGAAATAACTGAAAAGACTGAACAAAATTCATTTAACCAATGCTTTTAGCCTGCTGGTTAGCCTACTTGCCTCAAATCCCTTTCTTCTCTATTCTATCCTCTACTCCTATCAAATTGATCTTTCTAAAGAACAGGTCTGGCCATATCACCCCCCTCCCTTCAATTAACTCAAGGATCAACTTTAAAATTCTCTGCTTATCTAAAACATAATTATAAATATAAAAAATAGTATATAAATATAAATAATTATAATTATAAATAATCTTCCATGACCTGGCGCCTTCTCTTTTCCAGTCTTCTTGTACTTTTACCTCCCCCCTTCCATGTACCTTGCATAGTCTGCAATCCAGTGACGCAAGTCTCCTTGCTGTTCTTTGCACATGACACTCCTTCTCCCAAGTCCTGGCATTTTCACTGGCTGTCCCGCATGTCTGGACCTCTCTCCTCATCTCTGCCACTTAGCTTCCCTGACTCCCTTTAAATCTCAGTCAAAGTTTCATCTTCTGCCAAAAGACTTTCCCAATCTCATTTAGTGTCTTCTCTCTAATCGATTTTCTCCCATTTACCTTGCATTATATCTTCTTTGTAAATAGTTGTTTGCATGGTGTCTCCTGGATTAGACTGTAAACTCCTGTGAGAGCAAGGAGTGTCTTTTGAGTTTCTTAATATTCCCAGAGCTCAGAACAGTGCCTGGCACATATTAGGAGCTTAATATATGTTTATTGATTGACAAAGTGGGTGACCATAATGAAATATCAAGAACAGAAATACAAATATTTCTTCCCAAAACATGAGATCACATTTTCCCCTATATCACCTCATTCCCTGGGAAAAATGGCTTCATGCTTAACACAATTTCTACATAGTATTTATCCCATCAAGTTCACTTCAAAATTGGCATGGCCAGTGGATCAAAGAGGTCAGCATATACATAGTTGATGGACTGGAACCAATTATAGAATGCCTAGGCATGTTCCAAAGTCCTAGTGGGAACTGCCTTAGCTGAGCATTCTGTACCTACTCCTCAGCTTTGCTCTCTCTCCCCCCACCCCCACACATTCATCCACGTATATACAGGTACAAAATAGGCTGCATTCCTGGGGAAGAAATGGACTTCTTTTTCATAAGAATTCTTGGGGTGCAGCTAGGTGGTGCAGTGAATAAAGCTCTGGCTTTGGAGTCAGGAGGACCTAAGCTCAAATCCAGCCTCAGACACTTAACACTAGCTGTGTGACCCTGGGCGAGTCACTTAACCCCGATCGCCTCACCAAAAAGAAAAAAAAAAAGAAATGAATTCTTATTATCCTGAAAAGAAGTAATAAATAAATTATTATGAAATTAGGTAAGAAATTCATTCTCATAGACCATGATGAGATTTAATAACAAGTGAGCATCCAGCACATAGGATTCAATTCAATTCAAGAAGCATTTATTAAGGGCTTTTTCTGGGCAGAGAGCTGTGCTGGGCACAGTTGGACTTAATGGTGCTTATAGGCTGTTGGAGGAATATGGTGCACATTAAAACAAAAAAAAAAGATGAAAGATGAAAGAACATGACTATGGTTTGGTACCCCCTGGACTAGGATTCAAAGGACCTGTGTTCTGGTCTCACCTCTGCCCCTTCCTTGCTGTTTCACCTTTAGTTAAATCACTAAACCTCTCTGGGCTGTTGGTTTCCTGAGGGGAACCTGAGGGAGTTAGCTCTGAAATTCTATAATCATGTAATTATAAAAGACAAATTTCATCAACTAACAAGACTCAAAACATTTGATATACCTTGAAATATGTACAAAACAGATACTGTTCTATAAAGGGTTTCTAAACACCAGCAATTGTAATAAATGCCAACAATAATTAAACAAATGATCAGAGAAATGATTTTTTAAGTTGTGTGTTTTCCTCTCTTATTATACCTGGATTTATATGTTAATATCACATTAGTGTATGTGGTAACTGATGAGATTATTCTCCTTCAAAATTATCTCTTCTATTTATTCAGATCAACCGGACTACTACTCACTAATAATTGTCCCAATAGTAATTAAGAGTATTTATATCATTTTCCTGTGAAGTTAAACTCATGTTTAATATATGTAATCGTGCCTCATTTTGAGTTTCTTATCTCTATATTCTCACATTAATATAATTGGTATATTTACATATGTGTTTTCCATAATTTTCTTGTTGGAATTCTTAATTTTTCTAAGCAGAAGGTAGTTCCAACAATGTAAAAAGCAATCAATTGATCCCTCTAGTCTGATCCCAAACTTCTGAGCAGGTGGGGCTGAATTTAAACTGGGATAGAAAGAAGTTTCTCCCCAAATCCCTTCATCACATGATCTATTGTTCCTCTAATTGTGTCATTAAAAGGACATCAAGCCTGAAATGACAAAGGTTTGGGTTCCCCTCCCCAGGAAAAAGGGTTTTTTTCCACTTAATTGAGGAAAGGAATTTGTTTTAGGGTAAGCAGCAATCTCAGAAAAGAGGCGGGATCTGAGGAGAATTTGGGGATGTTTTTGGTTTGAGTTTGGGATTTTAAGCAAATTCCTATAAGTAACAAATGCTTTAACATTCTCTTTTTATTTTTTTAATCTAAACCTCAGTTGCATTAAGACATTTTTTTTTGAGGATGGGGGGAGGGAGCTTCACCCAAACCCTGTTTCCAGGCAGTTACAGCTGTCCCTCTTTGCCATAGAACAGACCTTGCCCAAAGGAGGACTGCTGATCCAAAGGCCCTAGGCTGATAGCTCCATCAGTCACGTGAGTGAGGGGAAAAAAAAGATCTCAGGCCTGAGTGGGAAGAAAATCGACTAAAGAAGTCAAATTCCAATTAAGCATAATGACAAGTACACAATCCCTTTAGAATAAACAGACTGTTTACACTTGTACAAAACAGGTGCTATTTTTTTTTAAACCCAGTGCAATGCAAAGAAGCAATTACTTGAAAATTCACTGATCCTCCATCAAATAATCAGTGTCCAATAATTCCTTACGAAATATTTTGTACATGTTTTGAGGTATCTTGCGTGGAGGTAACTGGTCGCCATCTTGGTATCTGAGTGGATTTAACCAGTTGTTTTCAACATCTCCAATTATATTGTGCCCTTTACAGCAGTCTGTGTAGACAAAGTCACATTCCTTAATGCTGGAAACAGTGGGCCCACTCATTTCTACCTTCACTAGAAATTATATTGTTTTATTAATGGCTGTAGTTATTTTAAAAGATTGATCCTAATCAAGTAAAGAAAAGGGCTGGGGTGGGGGAAGGAATAGAAACTGCAAGCTTCAGAATTCACTGTCCCTTTCCCTCTGTGCCTTTGATGTGGAAGAACAAAACATTTTAAAACCCTCTTTAAGAATCAAATAGAATCCACCCCTTTCTTCTTTTTATGTGTTTGGTGCTAACGGAGAAGTAAAGTGGTTCCTTTTTTTCACTAAGCTATTCTTTCCCGCTCTTTTTTTCTGCCTCCAATTTGATTCTTCGACCCCTACAAACCAAGCCCCAGAGGTGCTGCCAGGCACAAATGCCAATACCCCCAAAAAATACCCAGTCTCCCTGACTGCCCTGAAAACACTTTGTGGTATCCATTACCCTTTGTACATATTCTCTGGAACTTTGAGGCACTCTGCTCTCACCTAGCATGTAGCTAAGTCTGTAATAAGAATGGGCTACATAGCATCATGAGGTTATACTGTGCAACTATTTTAGAAAGATTTCCCATAAGTCATTTACACAACCAAAATCATCCTCATTTGACTATGGAGAGAAATGAATTCTCTAAAAATGTTGAAGTCATGGGGGAAAACCACATATCTTTTTTAAAAAAAAAAATCATTTTCCTCATGAGAAAAAAAAAGATAACATTTAAGAAAAAATTTAGATATATAATACTTATTTTTGTGTTCTCTTTTCAAATCCAAAATAACTTTATCTGTTTAGTAACAGAAGAAATTAATTTGAATGAAAAATATTTTGTCACAGTAAATTTAAAAGTGTTGATAAAAGATAATAATTATAAATTAATGTATTTACCTTTAAACTTTTAAAAGTATTGTTTTACCAATTTATGAGAAGCAAGAAAAACTAAAGAAAAGAAAGAATCATCATCGCAACAAAACCCAGAAAATGTTTTCTGGAATTGGTATTCACTAAAGTGTTAAGCAAATGCAAAAAAAGATGGGAGCTGGGGAGGAAAGATAGGGGGAAATATGTCACTGAATCTGACTTTTGTCACATGGAACTAACTGTTGATTCACCAGTCTTGTTTTCTGATATTACTATCAACAGTTTCATCTTCTTATGCTTCATTTTTATCATCTCCAGAAACTTTTGAAAACTGAAATTTTGCCCAGACTGAAATGTTTTCCTTTTCTTTTTTTTTTTTCAGAACTTAAAGCATTTTGTGAAAAGGTGTCTCCATACACAAATGGAATTTTTTTATAGCCCTGCTGCAGACTGTGTAGAGGAAACTGAAGCAAGTGAGACAGACAACTAGACGAGTTCTCAATTCTGAGATAAGTAAAAATATTCTTCTAATATGAAGAAGTATTTTCCTCTCAAGAAGAAAAAAGTCAGGCTATCTATAGCCATATGAAAAAAAAAATGTTCCAAATCATTATTAGAGAAATACAAATTCAAGTAATACTAATATTCTACCTCACACCCATCAGAATGGCAAAGATGACCAAAAAAGGAAAATTATAAATATTGGCGTATAGTAGGTAATTAACAAGTGGTTTTTTTTTGATTGATTGGTAGGGCTGCAGGAAAACAAGCACATCGATAAATTATAAGTGGACCTGTGAATTGGTACAACCATTCTCGAATGCTATGTGGAATTATACACAAAAAGTTACTAAATAGCATATGCCCTTTGACCCAAGTAAAGAAGGAAATGTCCAATATGTACACAAATATTTATAGCAGCTCTTTTTGTAGTGACCAAAAAAGCCCTGAAAATGAAAGAGAGGCCCATCAATTGAAGAATGACTGAATATGTTATAGTATATGAATATGGGGCAGTTAGGTGGCTCAGTGGATAGAGTGCCAGGCCTGAAGTCAAGAAGATTCATCTTCCTGGGTTCAAATCTGGCCTCAGACACTTACTAGCTGAGTGATCCTGGGCAAGTCACTTAACCCTGTTTGCCTCAGTTTCTTCATCTGTAAAATGAGCTGGAAAAGGAAATGAAAAACCACTCTAGTATCTTTGCCAAGAAAAATCTGAATGGGGCCATGGAGAGTCAGACACAACTGAAAATGATTCGACAAAAATATGAATGTAATGGAGTATTGTTGTGCTATAAGAAATGAGGAAAGAGATTATATCAAAGACATATGGAAAGAATTTTATGAACTGATGCAGAGTGAAGTGAGCAGAATCAGAGTAACAATTTATACTATAACATATCAATATTACAAAAGTGAACAATCTGGACAATATGTATAAACTGATAAAGGATGAAATGAACAGAAGCTGGAGAACAATTTATACAGTAGCAACACTATAAAGACAAACAATTTTCAAAGCTGAAAGAACTATGATAAATACAATGATCATTCATGATTCCAAAGTTCCAGTGATAAAATGGCCTATTCATAACAGAGAAGGGATGGATTTAGGTACAGAAGAGACATACACATGTACTACAACTGTATATATACATATGTGCATGTGTATTATATGTGTGTAGGTATATATGTGTACATATACAGGTGTATATATACATACACACATGAATAGATACACATACATTTAGATACATGTGTATACATACATACATATATATATACATGAGACACAGCTTTTCTAGAATACTTGTATTTGCTAGGTATTATTACCTGAGAAGTAAGTGATGTCTGATGTCACCAGTGATTGAAGAAGAAATTATGTTTAGAATGTCCCAGGAGTTCACCATTGAATCCAGAAAACTTCCCCATCAAATGCTGGGGTCTTTACACTTCTGGGAACCTTAAGATCTTCAACAATTGTTTTTCTTTTTTTTTTTCTTGGGGAACTTCTTTGTTTTTGCCCAACTCTGAAAAGGCACTATCCTTCCAGCCCATCAAGTTTTACTGGAGTGTTTCACTGTTACTATGTGATTCTTTGCGTTCTTTTCTTCTTTGCTTCTTCATGACAGTGTCAGTGATGGGGCCCCTTTTAAACATTTAAGAACTTCTTTTGTTCCTCTAGAACAGGGATTTCCAACCTTCAGGCTGTGGACCCCTGGGGGACCAGGAAGTTATTGCAAGGAGTCTTTGAATCCAGATGTACAACCCACATTGACAGTTTGGTTTGTATCTTTGCTAAGTCGCAACATCTTCAATTAAGATTTATCCACATAAATATGCAGCATGACTTAGATAATACTTCCACCAGACTGAATAATATCTTGCACACACATGCATTACTATTTTTCAAATGTGTGTGTAGATGTCATTGCTCTAAAAAATAAAATATATAAGCTCACCTAAGAGCGTTATTAAATTATAGCTGCCTTTTTTGGTTTTTGTTTGGGGTTTTTTGTCAGCCAAGAGATATCTCTAGTAAGAACACTATCACAAAGGGGTCTAGGAAATATTTTTTAATCCTATAAAAGGGCTTATTGTGATTCAGTCATTTTGGTCATGTCCAGCTCTTTGTGACCCCATTTGAGGTTTTCTTGGCAAAGATATGGGAGTGATTTGCCATTTCCTACTCCAGCTGAAGTAAACAGGGTGAAATGACTTGTTCAGGGTCACTCAGCTAGTAAATGTCTGAGGTTAGATTTGAGCTCAGGAAAATGAGTCTTCCTGACTCTAGGCCCAGTACTCTATCCACTGCACCACCTAGGTTCCTTGTAAAAGAGCTACTTATGCTCAAAAAGACTGGGGACAAGAGCTCTATAGAATTTTTGTAGAGTGTCCAACTCCATGACATTAAAGGAATTTATTTAAGTAATAAATTCTAGTCTTGTGTTCTGTGGTTAATTTGGGAGTTCCACACACACCTCCTTCCTCCCCATCCCCACCATTTTGAACTCTAGTGCTGTTTTCATATGACTTTTACTATTTTCTAACAAAGTACGTATGATATCTACAGGTCTTAGTAATTTCTACATCTCCTCAGGGTCTGTTATTTCCTGTTTTTCTTTTTCTATGTATACAAAAGCTGAAGTGTTTGCATCACAAAGCAAATAATTCCTTCTCCTTGAACACTTTTCTCTCCAATTGTATGTGTTGCCACAACACAGTGCCTCACTGTGTCATAGATGCTATCACCTATTTGTACCCTCAATGTAATAGAGACTCACTCAAAGAGTATCTACTTGGAAAATGGTAAGATGGTCTTAGCAAACAGGCAAAAAAATATTTTTTAAGCACTTACTATGGGCCAGACATTGTGCTAAGTAGCCGAAGATACAAATACAAATAAAAAGGAAAGATGGGACCTGCCCTTAAGGAGCTCACATTCTAATTAGAGAAGAAAACAAGTAAAAGGGAAATGAAAAGGGGGAGAAGGACAAACTTGAGCAAGAGAGGAGTGGAGTATGGTGGTGATGTTTGGAGAGTCAGAAACACAGATGGAAGAGAAGTGAATCATAGCCAGCCTGGGCCTGTCTCCCAATGAAGAACTCTGGAAGGAACCCACTGATGAGAGAAGGGGACCAGTAAGGTAAAGAGATGTTCCAAGGTGAGAAAGACCCAGGCGATGAGGGAAGGTGAGCAGTAAGTGTGCATGCATGCAACACGGTGAAAAGGCCAAAGAATCAGAAGCACAACTCAGAGGGGTCATTTTATAACTTCTTTCCAGTATTCCATTCTTAAGAATGTCTGTCTTTTAAGATTATATTATTCTTTTTTTCTACATTTATTTTATTTTTAATTTATGGAATAAAACAAGTGTTTCTATAACATAATGGAAAAAAAAGATGATTGCACACGAAACTGCAAATCTATTATGGACAACTTGTCATTTCTTTTAAATATTTCATAAAGTTATCATAGAAATTTCATTTTTTTCTGCTTCCCCCCCCACCCTAGAGATGGCTACCATTTGACACAAATATGTACATGTATATATGTATATATGTGTACATACACACATACATGTAAAATTATTCTATATATACTTTTATTTATCAGTTCTTTCTCTGGATACAGATAGTACCTTTCTTCAAATATCCTTTGCAGTTAATTTGGATATTTATAATAGTCAAAATGACTTATTTGTTCAGTTGTCTTAAAATAATATTACTGTTACTGTATACAATGTTCTCTTGGTTCTGCTCATTTAACTTTTCATTATTTCATGTAAGTCTATGTTGTTCTAAGATCATTGAACTCATCATGTCTCATAGCACAGTAGTATTCTGTCACAATATGGACTATATTATTCTTGAACAAGCAAAGTAAACTTTTCTTGTCATTTAGGAATCAACTTTTTTTCCCCAAATGCAGACATATATGTAGATATATAGATATATGCATTTACATACATATCTCTCTCTCTCTCTCTCTCTCTCTCTCTCTCTCTCTATATATATATATATATATTATATATATATATATATATATATATCATTACATGTGACATTTGATTATTCATTGACATTTTGATATTACTTTAAGATTTACAAAGAGTTTTACATACTTTCACTCATTTAGTCCTTATAACAACCCTGCCTGGTAGATACTGCATTTCCATTTTATAGATGAGGACAACTGAAGCTCAGAAAAGTTACATGATTTACTCATGATTTCACAAATATTTTAAATGGCAGAGTTGACATTCAAACTTGAAAGTGTTCTTTCCCTATACCTATCTGAAAACAAAACATTGTCAAAATAATAACCTTTTGATGTTCTGCTGGTATTGTAGGAGGAGGGCTATGGGATGGAAAAAGCTGGGAAGAGTTATTTATCTATTCTTCAGCATAGTCTTTATTACAGTCCTTCTCATTTGTACCCACAAAGGATTTCTTAATTATCTCCAGGACACTTCCTACATTCAAGGATGAGTTGAGCCATCTTAAAAGCATTCAGAAATGCATATCTAATTTGACAGTATTTACTCCCCCAGACTACAGAGTTCTATCCTGTTCATTCTTCCCTGACTTTCTTCCATGCCATCAGAATGTTTGATGCTCACTCCTTCTGTGTTACTCCTTTGTATCACCGCTTCTGATAACCACCCCTATTACTGACACCCCTACACATTTAGATAGCTCTCTCCCTTTTTTTTCTCACTAGTTTTCTCCTTTCTTGTTTCTCCTAGCTTCTATCACTTCCCCCACCCTTAGTGTTCTTGCAAAATGACTACTCTATAATAGGTAGTTCCAACCAATCAGTGCTCTTTTCCTTCCATATGTGAACCTGTCAATTATGGCATACTGTGCTCCCCTCAGTCGTATTTAGCACTGGCTACTCAGGGGCTACTACTTTGTTAAGAAAAACATAAATAGGCTGCCAGACAGATAGATGATAGATGATAATTAGAGAGTTAGACATGTATGTATGTAGCAGAGATATATAGATAGACAACAGTTCCAAAAAGTCAGATCTGTAATGAACCATGTTAATATACGCACTTCTCTCACTTGGGAGGTTGGGAAGGACTTTTTGCCTCCAAATGTCGAATTCATAGAAGTTTAGTTATAATTATTATAGATTAAGAAAATATGGCAGTATATTGCAGTAGACAAAGAACTGGCCTTGGAATCATTCCAATCTCCCTTCTGATGCATACTGGCTTCTGACTGGTTCACCCTCGAAAAGTCCAATAGCTGCTCTGTGCCCTGGGCAACTCTCTGATGGTATAGATTGTGGGATGTATGGGGTATTCAAGAGGGACTAGCATCTCTGGTGCTTGCCGAGCCCTTTGCGGAGCTGCTCATGTACCTTTGGTGTCTACCTGGCACTTAATTCTCACTGTGGTTTCAAGAAATTGCAACATGTTCATCAACCGCACCCTGGTAAAAACCATCTTGGCAGATGCACTAAACCAGGTTGAGGGTAACAGAGAGGACCCAAACTCATCAGTAAGATAGTGGGGTGTCTATCCGAAGCATGTGAAGATTTCTGCTGGCAGAATAGATAGAAGAGAACAATTTGTTCCAATGTCCAGGAAGCAGGGGAAACAGGCAGTATGGAGCACTTAGAGCTTGGTCTGGCATCAAAGACACCGAAGTCACCCACTGCCATCCACCTTGACTTTTGTCTTGCCACTGGACTTCCGATGACTCTGGAAGAGAGAGTAAGGCTGATAACTGTGCAACTCTGTCTCACTTAAATCTAATTCACATACAAGTCAATACATCACCCCATGATGACATTGGTCCTCTTTGAAAATGAAGGACAAACAACAACAATGTTATATATTGTAGAATAGTTGCCAATGTAAGTTTTTTACATTTACATTTGAGAACTGGTAAGGAGAATTTCCTCATTGGGAATTTAGTACCCCAGTGAAATCATTGACCCAAACACACACACACACACACACACACACACACACAGAGATAGATACACATCCATATGGATGAATGAATGTATAGGTGTATGTATGAATGTGTATATTTATACCTATATGCTAAAACAGTTTACATATATTTTAATATATTTAATTTGGAAAAGTATACATCCTTACTTTTAAATAATGTAATATTTAATCAGTAATAATCATTCTTAACTTTAATAATTACCTTAATAAATAAACATCTTTAAATAAATGCTTTATTTCATGTCTTTTATGAACCTCAAGATGACATGAATAAGTTATGTAATGTTACAACTTCCCTCCAGTTTCCAAACCTTTAGACTTACCACTGCTTATTCTCCATTCTGAGACTCCTGAATGAGGGAAATATTTGGTTTGTTTCACGTATTTGCAAAAAATAAATTAATGCTTCTTCCAATGAGACTTAGTCAAGTCTAAAACACAGCCACCAAATCAAAAGTCAATAAGATACTGAATCCTTTTTTGCATGTCAAAGTAGCAGTGACCACCAGAGGCTAAAACTACTATATATTTGAGACCATATGGCACTATACAGAAATTATCTAGGAATTATAATGATCTAATATTGTACAGAAACAATCCTACTTCATAATTCTTAGAAATTATATGAGAACAAAACTGGGAAATTTACTATTTTTTCCCAGTAAAAGGGAAGGAAGATGGTAGAAATTTTTATAATTGTCTTGTTCCTTTTTCTATCTCTTCATGTTTTGAAATTTCAATGTTTCAAGGATCTATCATTTTCATCAAGGTGCATCACTCAAGACTAGAAGAAGCTCAAAAGGAATAGGACCTGTGGCAGCAGAAAAGAGAGCCAGCTGTGGGCTCAAGAGAGACTTAACCCTGGCAATCCTGTCTTGTGGAGAAAAGCAGGTCTTGGGAAGCCCAGAATACTGGTTTCACTAAATGGAGAGTTTTGTAAGGACTTCACAAGGAAAGAAAGGGCATTGGGGCCCTATGATACTGGAGTTGTGAGTTGCTTTGGCCACGTATTACCATGTGCATGTTTCACTACCATTATACTCTTAAGTCTGTATCCACTATTCTCATAGACTCTTCGGGAATCTGTAGGAGAATAACGAGGAAGGGAAACAGAGGGAGAAATGTAGAAAATCAATCAAGCATCCTGGTGCTTACTACATACCAGTCACTGTGCTAAGTAAAGCTTGGGAATAAAAAGAAAGGAGTTTACATTCTAATGGGGGTAGGAGGAGACAAGATTTATGTGAATAGATAGGATACACATAGAATAAATGAAAGTTAATCTAAGAGAGGGAAAAGACAGAGATTCTAAATGTTTATAAAAATTTTCAGTTTCCCCTGATTTTCCAAAAGGGGAAGAGAACAGGGTCTGAAAACTATAGGCCAATAAAATTGATTTCTAGTTTTGGGGAAATTTTAGAACAGATCATTAAAGAGATGTAGAAAGGGTAGCAGGAATCATAAAGAGTGAATTCAGAATTGGTTGGGCTGTTGTCGCTGTTGTTTAGTCATTTTTCAGTCGTGTCCAACTCTTCATGACTACATTTGGGATTTGCTTTGCAAAGGTGCTGGAATAGTTTGCCATTTCCTTCTCCAGCTAGTTTTACAGATGAGCAATTGAGGCAAACAAAAGAGCAAAAAAAGCTCTTAAGTCCATGACAGATAAGGATCTATTGAAGGAAATGGGCAAATTAAGCCTCTATGCTTGGTTTTGACACTACTATTATCAGCATTCCCCTCAGCCCTGCCCCCCAATAATCTCATCATCATGAAGACTACTTGAGCTTTGTCTGCACACCTCATCAGTACCTTCCTGATTGAAGGGCTGGGGCTCAGAGCAAAAACTTGTCCTCTATCCTCCCAGAATCCCAACCATCTCTTCATTTGCCACCAGCTGCTCTGCTTGTTTTTGACTCTACCACCATCATCACCATAATCCTATACTGGGTACCTCCTGGTATGCCAAACTCCTGTCCACATATGGGGGTGAAAATGCGCGCGCACTCATGCACACACACACACACACACACACACACACACACACACATACACACTTCAGGTTCCTTTTGTATATTTTCTTCCTTCATTAGGGGCACCTAGATGGTGCCGTGGATGGAGTGCTGGACCTGGAGTCAGGAAGACTTGTACTAGTTGTGTGACCCTAGGCAAGTCACTTAACCCTGTTTGCCTCTGTTCATCATCTATAAAATGAGCCGGAGAAGGAAATGACAAACCACTCCAGTATTTTTGGCAAGAAAACCCCAAATGGGGTCATGAAGACTGAACCTGAAGACCTTCCCTCATTAGATTGTAAGCTTCTTGAGAGTGGGGACTATCTTCCTTTTTCTTATTTATGTCCCCAATACTTTGCACAATTCCTAGCACATAGTAGGAAATCAATAAATATTTATCACATCCTAGAAGACCCAGAGGAATGTGATAGTTGTCAAGTATGTGAAGGGCTATAATGTATATACAGAATTACATCTATTCTGTTTGGCCCCAGAGAATAGAACCAAGAGCAATGAGTATAATTACAAGGAAGTAAATCTAGGCTTAATTTCAAGGGGGAAGAAAAAAAACCCCAAACACAACTTCCTAACCATTCAAGTTGGCCAAAAGTGGATGGGCTTCCTTGAGAGGGGAAGGGTTCCTTTTCCTTGGAGGGCTTTAAGTGTTAACAGTATTTCCTTCCACAAACAAAGACTAGACATCACTTATCAGATAAGTGATAGTGGGGATCCTTTTGTACCTGGGTTGGACCTGATGACCACTGAGGCCCTTTTCAACTCTCAAATTCTATGATTCTATGTGATTCTAAACGGCCAATTTGCAGATGGGGGTGGGGTGGGGTGGGGGCAGGAGGGAGGAGAGGATTGATCTTGTAATATGGTCCATGCCTGACTCAATTGTGAGAGATTTGCAGTTCTGAAATTATATTTCATCTTCTTCACCCTAGAAAAGTTTCTTTATTAACCCATTTCCCCTTTCCCTTTATCTAGATTTTAGAACCAATTCAATGGCACTCTTTTCAGATTGCAAAAAGAAGTTTTGTTGTTGTCTTTAGTTGTGTCTGACTCTTTGTGATTCCATGGACTATACTGTCCATGGGGTTTTCTAGGCAAAGATGCTGAAGTGCTTTGCCATTTCTTTCTCCAGTAGAGTAAGGTAAACAGAGATTAAGTGATTTGCCCAGGATCACAGAACTAGTAAGTGTCTGAGGCCAGATCTAAACTCAGGTCTTTCTGACTCCAGGCCCTGCACTCCATCCATGGAGCCACCTAGCTGCCTCTTTGAATACAAAAAGAAATTAAATGCATTTTCTAGAAATTTTCTAGAAATTCATAAGAAAGGGGGCAGCTAAGTTGCACAGTAGATAGGTCAATGGCCTGGGCAAGTCAACTTCTGTTTACCTTACTCCATTGGAGAAAGAAATGGCAAAGCACTTCAGTATCTTTGCCAAGAAAACCCCATGGACAGAAGAATGGGTTCAACCTTAAAGCAGGTCCTACAGCTAGGTGGCACAGTGGATAGGGTGCTGGCCCTGGATTCTTCTTCCTGAGTTCAAATATGGCCTCAGATGCTTACTAGTTGTGTGACACTGGGCAAATCACTTAAATCCGATTGCCTCCAAAAAAAAAGAAAGAAAGCAAAAAAAGAAAGAAAGAGAGAAGGAAAGAAAGAAGGAAGGAAAGAAGGAAGGCAGGAAAGAAAAAAAGAAAAAAAATTCACAAGAAAAACAAACCCATGCATCCAAAGTTAGAGACAATGGGACTTGATTCTAAAGAACTAGAGGGCCCAATGTACCCTATGTCATCTACAAGGCTCAGAAATCTACCACGCTGAGAAAATGCCACAGAACTACTTATGGCTCCTTTTTCTGCCCATTAGTTATGGTGAATGGGACCTACCCAATCTTTCAGCCTGTCCAGTTCTGTCACGGTTCTGCTAAATGCAGTGGTTTCTCAGTACATCAAGGTTTTCTTTGTAACTAGAGACAAGGCCCACTTGTCTGTGTCCTTACTCTAATGACTCAAGAGCTCTAACAAGAGACCTACAAAAATATCTGTCTTCCCGAGGAGACTGTTCTGTGTTTTTGGAGAAAGAAACTACCAGTGTTTTTTGTTTGTTTGTTTGTTTTTGTTTTTTTTACATTATGCACTAAAGGGAGATTGGCAAACTTGAATGATTAAGGCAGAATTAGAAAAACACTTAAGGCACACAGAGTCAGTAGAGGCTAGCGAAACCAACTAAAAATAGAAATGTACTTACTAACACTGTAAGCCTTGAGACTCACTGCTAAGCTTTCTGATGTCAAATACATATGTTTAGATCTTTATTAAGTATTGGGACTAGTAAGTATAATGAATTTGTGAAGGAAATAATAAATCAGAATATATATGTGTATATATAGATATAACTTTATAAATATTCTCTCATTTTATCCACACAACAACCCTGAGAAGTAGGGAATATCCTTAATCCCATTTTACAGATGAGGAAACTGAGTCAGATAACATTTAAATGACTTACCTAAGATCACATAGCTAAATAAGTGTCTGAGGCTGGATTTGAACTGAAATCTGAATCTAGGAAGAGTGCTTTGTCCACTCTAATGCTCTATCCACTCTACCACTTAACTGCCTAGAAAATGTAATAATAACAATAATAGCTAACATTTATATAGTACTTGTTATTTGCTAGGCACCACTAAACACTTTGCAATTATCTCATTTGATCCTTACAACAATCTTGGGAGGTAGGTGCTATTATTATCCCTATTTTATAGATGAGGAAACTGAAGCAGACGTAAGTTAAGTGACTTGTCCACGGTCACACAATTAATTAGTAAGTGTCTGATCCCAGATTGGAACTCGTCATCCTGACTCCAGGCCTGGTGTTTTCTCTACTGTACCACCTAGCTGCCCCTAAAATTTAGGCCCCAGAAATGACTTTGTGTTTTATTTAGGCAAGTCTTATAATACTTTTTGGAATCACCAATAGTCTTACTCTGTGATTGTATTTATGAGTATAATGATAAATCTTGTCCTCCTTTCTTCTCATTTCTCATAGAGTTAGGAAAGTAAAAATCATCTAAACAAATTTAAAAGAAAATAGAAATTTGGGGCTTTGAATAGCAGAATTATAAAGCTCAACCAAACAGTCAATGGCAGTGAATCTATCATTCATGAAAATGAATTTGCTTGTGTAACTGGGCTGTCATTCCTGACACATGAGAGAGAGTCATCCCAGTAACCGTTTCTAATGTTTTTTTTTGCCTGCACTTGATTTCAGTTGATAAATATCATCAGAAGAAATGATGTCTTACTTTGAAATTTCACAAAGTCCAAATAAGAATACAATAATTTGCAGCCTGGAAGTTGGAGAGAGTCATGAAAATACCACTTATCTAATTGACTGAATTTCCTGAGATTCTTAGCTTCTCGAAGGGCCCAAATAGCAGTATAAAGGAACTTATTGTAAATTTGGAGTCAGAATACCTGGGTTTGAATCTAGCTCTGCTGCTGGTCACTTTAGTAATCTTAGACAAATTACTTAATCTCTCTGAACCTCATCTGTAAAGTCAGGGGTTTAAATTAGTTGACTCCTATGTTCCCTTCCAGCTCTAAATTTATGATTCCCAAATCCTACTGTTGTACCTGAGAGTATTCCTTAACACACAGGGTATGTGCTTCAGAAAAAGGCTACCCCAAGTTCAAGGTATTTGTGAGTCCTCATCCACTAACGCCAAAACTCATGAGCCCCTCCATCAGTGTGTTCACACAGCTAGATCAAATCAAAGACATTAAATAAAATGGCATAAATAAGAAAAGTTACCCCCACACACAGACACGTAAAATAAAATCCCTGAATTGCCATAGCCATATGCCATAGTACCACTCTACTGGCTACCTAGATACTGCTAGGCTGCATGGCAGATAATGACCCACTGGATTCATAGCCTGTGAAGTTCCACTGAACAGCATTCTGCTGGTACAACTCTCCTTAACCCTTATCATGTAGTCTTTGCCAGACAAGCCCCAAAAGACAAGTGACTGTGAAGCTTATCTGCTTCTCAATCGACTGAAATCCTTGGCTACTTCTTTATGAGAAGAGTGAACTCTGTCCCACTCTTTTAGTTAATTCTATTTCTTATAATTCTTTTAGAAAAGCAGATACTCTTGCTTTGGACAAGCGAAAAAAATCTCTCCACAAGGGGAAAAAATATTTCATATCTACTTTCTGGTTTTCTCTCATGGAGTGACCAATCTTCCTCTTTTCTTGAGTTCTTGTAGACCTTTCAAAACTCTTTAACAGGATTCTTAGCTTAAGCTCTTTAAAATAGTAGGGTAATTTTTTAAACTGTATCTTCCTCCAAGGACTTGGGTCTTTTTTTGTTAAAGAACTCAACCTAACGTCATTCCCTCTACCTTCTAACTTTAATCTCTGGAAGCTAACCTATGAAACATGAAGGCCTCTTTACCCAATGACTATCAAGCAATTCTGGAGCTGAAGAGTCCTCAGGTTTCAAAATCAAAACTTTTTTTTCCATTTTCTCACTCACAGGAATAGAGGGGTAGAGTGGGGAAAGCAAAGAAACAATCTAAATCCATGCAACAAAGCCATCGTCTCCTCTACCCTAGCAGCCACATGCTTGTCCTTTCGTGCGTAGCAATGACCAATCAAAGCCTAAAAGGGAATTTAGGAACTAAAAGCATAACCAGATTAGCTATTTAGGTCTTAAATTTGTCCCCCAAATGGCTTCTGACACAATTTCTGGCTTTTCTTAGGGATGACTGTCCCTTTCAATGAACTCCTTTATTGTAGCTCACTTGACCACTTACAGTAATAACAATAGCAAGCATTTGTTTTATTATTTTTATTTTTGAGTTCCAAATTCTAACCCTCCCTCCAGCCCCTTACCCACCCTGTAAGAAGGCAAGAAATATAATACCCATTCTATATATGAAGTTATGCAAAACATATTTCCACATTAGCTATGTTGCAAAAAAAAAAAAGGCAAGAAAAAGTAAAAGAAACTATAGTTTATTCAATACTCAGAGTTCATCAGTGTTCTCCCTGGAGGTGGGTACAATTTTTCATTAGGAGTCCTTTGGAATTGTCTGGGATCATTGTATTGATCAGAGTAACTAAGTCTTTCACAGTTGATCATCCTTAAAATATTGCTGTTACTGTGTACAATTTTCTTCTAGTTCTGCTCACTTCACTTTGGATCAGTTCATATACAACTTCCCAGGTTTTTGTCTGGGAAATGCTGGGGAACATCATCATTCCTTACAGAACAATAGTATTCCCTCACAGTCATATACCACAACTTGCTCAGCCATTCCCCAATTGATGGACATCCCCTCAGTTTCCAATTCTTTGCCACCATAAAAAGAACTAAATAGCAAGGATTTATATAGCACTTTGAGGTTTACAAAGCGCCTCACAAAGATAATTTCATTTTATCCTCACAATAACTCTGGGAGAGTTTTACATTTTACAAATGAGGAACAGAGGCAAACAGAGGTTGAGACACGCCCAGAATTAACACAGTTAGTGAATGTCTGAGGGCAGATTTGAATTCAGGTCTTTCTGATTCCAGGTCCAGTGCTCTATCCACTGTACCACCTCCTTGTTTTATCTACAGACTATGTTTGACTCTTCATGATCCCATTTTGGGGTTTTCTTGGCAAAGATACTGGGATGGTTTGACATTTCCATCTCCAGCTCATTTTATAGTTGAAGAAACTGAGGCAAACAGGGTTAAGTGACTTGGTTAGAGTCACACAGCCAGTAAGTATCTAAGTCCATATCTGAGCTCAGGTCCTCCTGACCCCAGGGCTGGCACTCTATCCATTGCACCAATTAGCTGCCCCCCTGTAATACCTCATTGCTTCATGAAATGAAAACAAACCCCTACAATCATAAAAGTAACAGGATCATGAACCTTGTAATTGTTGCAGGGTAGCTGACAGTAGTTACCAATCTGATGCTTCCCAGTCCAGACCTTCTATTGCTTTCTTGTGATTTCTTTGAGAGGCAAAGCCTCACAGCTTGTTATGTGACCTGGCCCTAGTTGGGAGGAATGGGGGAGGGGAGGGGCCATAAGGGATGGTGCAGGAGAGAAAGACTAGTGGAAAAGGTTGCAAATATTTTCCATCCACTGAAGAAAACTCATCAAGAAGTGCTGATGGAACCGGTGGAGGGAAGCTGAGACCTAGGAAGCCAAGAGTTGAATAGAATTTAATTTCACTAAAAATAAATGCTGAGACTTGTGAGTAAAGAGACCTATAAATTAACCTAAGAGTACTTTTGAAGGCAGGAAAGAGCAGTGGGCCTGACTAGTCAAATGCCACACATAGTCGTGGTAAGGATCAAATGAGATCATATATATAAAAATGTTCTGTAACCTTAAAGTATTATGCAAATATTAGCAATTATTATGTTGTTGAGTAATAATAGAACAAGGCATCATGGCACAGCAGATAGACAGCCTTAGAGTCAGTAAGCCCTGCTGCGGCTAAATACTAGGTATATTAGATGGGCCAACTCTCGTATCCCCCTCCCCAGACAACTCTCTAGGGCAATATGCCATCTGTCAGCATCACTGACCTCCTCCCCACCCAGACCCAGTACCCTACACACCAGTCCTGAGTCCTGGACTTCCACCTCTGTTCTCCCACAATCCAGGCCCCAGGCCCAGGGTAAATAAATTCATTCACATTTAGAGCTTTTATCCTAGGGCCCAAAACAGTTTGTTGGGAACTGAATGTGCACAAACTGGTCTACCATATGGACTGCTGGACCTAGACAAAAGATTATGCTCAGCTTTATATTCCATAGAACCATCCATTCAGGTCATCTCATTATCTGTCTGCCGTCAATGACCCCAACTAATCCAGTGCCTCCGTCTCCCCAAAATAAAACCACCTTTCCTAATCACCATTCCCCTATATGTACTGCCTTCTCCTATTAGAATATATATATATATACACACACATATATATAGTACATGTGTTCATATGTGTGTGTATTTATAAGCTTAATAAAACAGTATTTCATGTAAAAAGTCTGTTGATTTTTAAACATATTGTAAGCTGAACCAGATGACTTAGGGCCACTATGGGCCAGGGCCTAGGAAGAGGCACATTATTTAAGCTTAAGCTATTAAATGTGTGAATGTATGTATGTACATATACATATATACACACATATACATATACTACATACACATATATAGATACAGATATCTATCTATCACCAGCATTTGTCACAGTGCTTGGCATATAGTAAGCACGTAGAAAGTGCTTTTTAATTCATTCATTCACATATATTTCAGACAAGTTACTGATCTGCATTGTTAAAAGAAATTTCAGCACCAAAATTCCCTACACTGATGAAATCACAAGTCTGGACCCCAATACCAACACAACCACCATCACCAACATCAGACGGAGTTCTCGATGACCCTATTACAGTCTTATGGTCTCCAAATAAAAAAGGTTCTTGTAAATGGTACTCTTGCTTTTCAGAATTACTATTTGCAAGTACCTCTTGGGTCTGGTGTATTGACCTACTGTAAGTACTACAGGGCAAATAATATATTAACCATAACAAAATATCTTGTGACATTTACTGGTCGTGTTCTTGTTTAGGCACACCATAATGTTCTGAACTAAGAGTTATATAATAGGAAAAGACCTGATTTTTTTTTAAAGGGGGGTGGGTGGGAAGAGATTAGTAGAGGGTGGTTTCCCATCATTTCTGGTGACCGAAATAAAAGCACATACTCCGTCAGATCTGTCCATCTCTCTTTAAGGTGTTCATTTCCAATCTGCTGAAACAACTTTTTAACCCCTATTTTCAGTTCAAGAGCTTTGAAGTAGCTCAAACTATAAATCCAACCAAGCCCATTGTTCCTACAGAGCAGGGCTGGTTTTTTTTCCCCCTCCCATCCCATCTGGGTCAATCAGGTTTTCATTATGAAGATAAAGAGGAGACATTTTTGGTAAAGGAGAAGTTAAGCTATAGGATGTGTTGGCTCTTCAAATATAAATAACAGGATAACTCATTCTGACCTCTCAGGCCTGCTCAAATCCAGGTGTCAGGTAGATTGATCATCACTTTTTGAATAAACCAGACATGCGAAGTGAACAGCAGCTAAAAAGTATCCAATTTTATGATGTATGTTGGTTATTTATCGCATTGTGACCCCAAATACCAAGAAGCCAAAAGACTCTGTAGTTTCTTTTTGTTCAGCTTTCGGAGGGGAGTGCAGAGGAGGGAGCCGTATAATGGGATCTATTCTCCTCTCATAAATCCCCACCCATCCAGGCGAGAACAGACCCCTAATGTTTGCATTCTTTTAAGCCAGCCCTTGCCTAAAGTTCACCCCTTCTTGAAATCCTGCTCGACTGTTCAGCACATGTCTCCCCTGAAGTAATGAATTGGCACAAGCCTAATTCTTATGATGATTAATGGTGGTTTTCAGATGCAGCCCATTATTTGATCCAAAGTTAAAACAGTGATTCATCATTAATCACTATAAGAAATGGGCTTACTGATTCATAATTCTCAGCCAGCCCATTTCCTTAAGGGTCCCGGTTTTTCTTTTGTTATTCCAGAAGCTTCACACAGTTCACAGCCCTCTGCTGATTGCCTTCCTCATATACATGTTTCCAGATTCATTTTCTTTTAAAAGCCACATGTCCCAGGGACTTTTATTTGTGCCACTAAAGGGCTCAATGACTTCTTTGGGAGAGAAACAATTCCTGCACCCTTAACAGCAAGCCTCAGTTTATCAAATCTGAAACAACATTGGCACCCAGTGGCTGAATAGATTAACCACAGATCAATGATCTAAAGACTGCCTTGGCTACTCTGCAAAGACTAGTTTTTATGGGACAATTCTTGAGATAAATTTATCAGATTTAGAATCTTTTCCATGCTATTTGCTCACTCCATACATGTTCACACTGGTGGTCATGGAAAGGTAGAAAGACAATTCAGCAAGTATATATGAAGCACCTACTTTGTGCAGAGTACGATGTCAGTTTCTAGATCTTAAATAATGTACCTCTTCCTGAACCACAGCTCAACTCCAGTTCCAGTTCATAGTGGTCCTAAGTCAGCTGATTAAGCTAACAATATGTTTTAAAAAGACAAGAAAAGAAACAGATATTTTTCACATGAAATACTGCCTTAGCAGGTTTGCATTCTCATCATGGTTTTCTACTCTTGCCTCTCCTTTACTCTTCCATATCCAGTTACCAACTGTTATCATTTCTACCTCCCAATTCTACCTCTATATTTTCCATCCATTCCCTTTTCTGAAGTCATATAATTACCACTACAGTTCAGGCTTTCATTTTTCCTTGCCTAGGCTATTGTAAAGCCTACCATTCAACAAAGTTATTAGTGACAGGCCTCACTCCCCTTAATAAGTTAAGGGGATATCTACCCCAGGCATGTGAAGACTTCCCCTGATGGAATGGGTAGATGAGAACAATTTGTTCCAATGGCCAGGAAGGCAGCTGAAGAACTTAGAGCTTGGTCAGGCATCAAAGGTACAAGGTCATTCACTTCATCCTGGGCAATTGGCAATTGTCCATACTTTTGCCCTTCCCCTGGACTTCAATGACTCTGGAAGAAAGAGTGAGGCTGATGACATTGCACAACTCTGCTTCACTTAAATCCAACTCAGAAGGGAGTGAAGATATCCTGATGTTATTGGTCCTCTTTGAAAACAAAGGATGAGCAACCACAAAGATCTACTGTGTACCAGGCATTGTACTAAGCACTGGGTATACAGAGACAAAAACACGGAAGTCCCTTCATTCAGGGATCTTATATCCTTTTAGGGGGGTGGGGGTGGAAAAACAACATGTATGTAGAAAATTATATATGAAGCAAATTTGGGTTGTCAGAGAGGGCACTGGTAAGTGGGGATATCAGAATGAGCTTCCTGTGGGAAGTGATAATTAAGATGAGCTTTGAAGGAAGCTAGGAATTCTATGAGGTGGAAAAGAAAAGGATTACCAGGCATAGGGAACAAATTAGACTAAGGTATAGGGTTGGGAGATAAATGGAAGATTGATTATGGACAAGAATAAGCAGGTCAGTCTCTCCCCCCTCTCCAATCCACCCTCTGTAAAATTACCAATAATTCATCAATCACAGGCCTTCATCATCATCATCCTCTATCACAGGATCATGTCACTTCCCTGCTCCAATAACTCCAGTGGCTCCCTTATTGCCTCTAGGATAAAATACAAATTCTTTTGTTTGGCTTTTGAAGCCCTTCAAAGTCTGGTTTCAGTCTTTCTAGACACATTGCCTTTGTATACTTTGGGGTCCATTCAAAGCCACCTACTTATTGCTTTCCAACCTTTCCATTCCATCTCCATGTTTTTGAACCAATTGGCTTCATGCCTGAAATCAGGGCACCCATGAATGTACCCATTCTCTATTTGTACCTCTTTGAATCCCTAACTTCCTTCAAGACTTAGCTTATGTAGCACCTTCTACAGGAAACTTTCCCGGTTGTTAAGTGCTCCTCTCTCTCCTCAAATTAATGTCTCTAAACTTTTCTAATTACAAGCTGTAGCCTCCCGGTGTAATATAAACTCTTTGAAGACAGGGACTGTTTATTTTTCTATTTTGTCAGCACCTAGCACTAGAACCTTCAACCCCTCTGGACCTCATTAAAAAGAGAGACTGCTCCAATCTCATAGTTTTAAATACCTATCTTTATCTTTTATAAGCAACTAGGTGGCACAGTAGAGAGAAAGCCTGGCTTGGAGTCAGGAAGACCTGAGTTCAAATCGAGCCTCAAACCCTTACAAGCTATATAACCACGGGCAAGTCACTTAACCCTGATTGCCTAAATTTTCTCATCTGTAAAATGAGCTGGAGAAGAAAATGAATGGCAAACCACTCCAATATCTTTGCCAAGAAAACCACGAATGAAAGCCATGGAGAGTCAAACAGGACTGAAGTGACTGAAAAACAACAACCTCTTCTCTCAAAACAAAAGAATACGTGTAAGGTACTGTGCATGGGTGGCAGATACAAAGACAACAAACAAAACAATCTCTGTCCTGAAGGAATTTACATTTTGCTGGTAAGATAATGAATGTATACAAATATACTTCAGCAGAACAAAGTACAAAGGGGGGAAGGAATCCTGATAAGTAGGGGATCAGGAAAGGCTTTATGTAAAAAATTGCACCTGGATTTTGCTTTTAAGTAAACTTCCTTTTTTTTCCTTTTAGAATTATTCTTTTATTGGAATATTGATTTTATAACAGAAATTGTTCTCCTTGTTCTTTCCTTCATTCTACATCAAGCCATACAAATCTTCCCACGTTTCTCTGAAACCACCTCTTTCTTTAAAAAAAAAAAATTATTCTATTCTGAACTTAAGAAATAAAACAAGCATTTCCATAACGTGGTAGAATGGGAAAAAAAGATGATTGCACATGAAACTGCAAATCGATTATGTACAACTTACTATTCCTCTTAAATATATAATAAAGTTATCATATAACTCTTTTTTTACCTCCCCCCTACCCCACCCCCCAGAGATGGCTACCGTTAGACACAAAGAAACTTCAAGAGGCTGAAGTGAGGAGGCAGTACATTCCAGATAAAGGGGAACACTTGCATGAAGGTACTGAGGTTGGAGTAGGAATGCATGTAGGGGAGGCTAGACAGCAGACCAACTTGACTGAAAAGACGGAAAGTTATATGAAATAAAGCTGCAAAGGTAAGTAGGAGTCAGATTTTGGAGGGATTTAAATGCCAGTATGAGAAGTTTATGTTTTATGCTAGAGACAATTGGGAGCCATTCAGGATTTTTGAGGGAGGGCAGAGGTGCCATGCATTTTCTTGCCTTAGCACCTTTATTCAGATTATTCTTCCTACATGAAAATGTTTTCCCCTTCCTCTCTACTTATCCAAGTCCTGCCCATCTTTTAAAGCCTAGCTCATTTCCCAACTTCTCTGTTAAGTTTGCCCTGATTGTACAAGCCAATAATCATCTTCTCTCTCACAGGATCATAGGAGTTAAAGCTGGAAAAGACTTCATCTAATCTAACCTTTTGATTTTTATAGATGAGGAAATTGAGGCTGAAAGATATGATGTAGGTTGGCCTAGATCACACAGGTAGTGAGTAGCAGAACTGGAATTCAAACAGATTTCCCAACTCAAATCCAATTCTTTACCCCACCTCTGGCCATCTATAACACTTGTCATTTAGCACTAATTATATGCTGCTCTATTATTATTTATCTTTTTATATCTGTATTCTGTCTCCTCAACTAGTTTATAAGTCCATTGCAAAGGACAGGTCTTAATTCTTTTATCCCTGCTGCCCAGCGTAGTGCTTTGCTCATAGGAAGAAGAAGATGATGATGATGATGATGATAATGAATATCTTAAGTAACTGATATTCAACAAAATAGTAATTGCTTTAAGGAACCAAGGTTAGGCCATGCATGAAATGCACTTCTTGCAGAGATGGTGAGGATTGACTCAGTATCTTTCTGTCAATATACCATGTTGAACACTAAAAGGCATCAAAACTCAGGTAAAAATGCAAGGTTTAGTGCCAATATTCTACCATCAAAGTTAAAAGATACGTCCTTCCTTTCTGTTAGCAATCAATAAATCACAAGTAGAGAACAGCAGTCATAATATGTCATCAACTGGTTTTGCTCATTGGTCTCATCAAAGGTACTTCTTAAGGGGATTTGTTTGGATGCTTAATAAAACGTAGCAATCTAGTTTTATATCTTATATGTATAATATATTGCACATATGCAGTACACATATTTGTATGGGTATATACACACACATATGTATCAGTCAAACACAGACCTACACGACTTGTAAACTACTTCAGGCTGCAGACAGATTAGACTAGAGACAGGCTGATTGATGATGGTTGGTTGCTGAGGGTCAAGAGTGCACAGGGGCAACCCTATATTTTTCGCAGGACGCCTGAAATCCTTTGTATGTTGGGTCTGTTGCACAGGCCTGATCTAATAGAATGTAGTAATAAAGTTTTCACATGTGTCAACCAAGTTTTATATATGAATATATACATATATATGTATAGTATGTGAATATGTATATACATATATATGTGTATATAAAACTTTATTGCTATGTTACATAAACATTTGTGCTATATGTGCATATATAAAACTCAATTACTACATTGATAGATATGTAAAACTTGACTGCTACATCGTTTGATGCATACATGTATATGCATACATATACAAACATGTATTATATACGCACATACATATACACATACACATACATAAATATATATGCATACACACACATAAGTGCGTATATTTCCCTTGCTGAATCAACAGAAGTCCTGGCTAGTGGGATTCCCTAGCTAATCCCTTAGGAATTCTTTTACTTCTGGGCACTGACTTTGGAATCAGACCTGGGCCTAAGTTACAGCTCTGCTCTTACTAGCCACATGACTTTGGGTAAGTCATTTACCTTTCTGAGATTATATTTCTTCATCTGTGAAATGGGGGCTTTGGACTAGATGGTCTTTCAGATCTCTTTACATCTCAATCCTATGACCCTCTGACCTTGTGGGGGCCACATGGTAGCAGCTACATCCTCTGAAGATCACTTAATTACACTGAGGTATCCCCTGCTTTTGCAAATCTACAATGATCTACAATGAGATCAACACGAACCCAACCAATTCAAGTGAGAATAGGGAGAGATTGTGTGTCAAGTTTAAAGTAAAATGTTAGGATTACTAACTTTCAAACTTATGATGCTTAAGACAGATTTCTGCTTGGCTAAATGTTATTAATTCCAAGGAAGAAAATCTAATGAGTTCATAAGGGTACTACTTCTGAGGATTATCGAATGAGTAGAGGAAAAAACTGTATGACTAATGTTTAGATTCAATATCCTTTAAAACACATGTAGAGAAGTAAGGGGCCTTGATAGAGGATAAGTGGAAGGAACTAGGGATATTTAGCCTGGAAAAGAGAAGACTTGGGATGGGGGGGATGTTATTTACTTTCAAATATTTGAAGGATTGTCATGTGGAGAAGTGATTAGACGACTGAGGAGAGAATTAGAAGCAAAAGTTAGCAGTTACAAAGAAACAAATTTAAGCTAGATATAAGGAGGAGGAAAAGAATTCTTTCCAATCAAAACTATCCAAAAGTGAAGTGACTTGAGGGCCCCTCACCAAAGGTCTTCAGGTATAGGCCAGGTGACCAATTATGGGAGATGTTGGAGAAGAAACTCCCGTTCCAATATGGATCAGGCTAGGAAATAACAGCTAAGGCTAAAATTCATTGTTATATAGTACTTTGAAGTTAAATTCGAGGGCCATCCTTCTATTGACTATCTGCAGTTTAGCCTGTATGGATCTTGTTTGTTCGTCATTGTTTACATGCTGTCTCCCGCATTGGACTGTGGGCTGAGAAGAAACTGTCTTTTGCCTTTCTTTGTATCCCCAGCACTTATCTGGGCACATAGTAGGTAACTTACTGAAGGTTTATTGACTGATTGATGGACTAAAGTTTGTGAAGCCCTTTCCATACGTGATCTCCTGTGAGCTCACAATAACCCTGGCAGGCACATACTATTATCAGATGGCCACTGAGGTCCCTTCCACCTCTGAGATTCCAATGAAAAATTCAGGAAAATGTGTTTTGGCAGGATTCAATGGGAGTGTTCCTCCATCTCTGCTAATTTTGGCATTTGTCAAACCCCAGACACCACAATGCTCCACACACATGAGAAAGACATATTATTTATCGTCTAAAATTGAAGACCGGGTATGTGCCTTGGGGGTGAAGAGAGGCAGGGGGGTTATCTTCTCCACTCAGACACTGACTCATACCACGTTGGACAGGGTGGCTGAAATCTCTTGTCCTCTATTTCCCTGTCTGGAAAATGGGGATAATAATATGTGCCTCCTCTTTACCTCACAGGAGTGTTGCAAGGATTAATGAGTTAATAATGCTTGAAAAGCACTTTGAGCTTTTGGATGAAAGTGTTTTATAAATATAAAGCTATTATGCCTAATTAAAATATCTGCGTGAGAAGAGAGACGGTCAGAGTTGACCCCATCTCTACAGCTAGAACTGAAATGGGTGTGGAACCAATGATGGCATATTTTTTTTTACTCCAAAGAAGGTATAACCTAATGCTCTACTACACTTAACTAGTTAGCTTTATAGAGAGACAAAAATATTCAGCATTAAATGGATATTTTAACAAAAAACTGGTATAAGAGAAAAGGACTTACTAACAGGAAAGTTGAAATCTCATCACTCAAAGCCCTGTGATAATGATTGCTAGTATATATATGGTGCTTTGAGGTTTGAAAAATGGTTTACAAATATTATTTCACTTGATCCTTGCAACAACCCTGGAGGTAGGTGCTATCATTACCCCCATTTTCCAATGAGGAAACAGAGGCAGACAGAGGTCAAATGAGTTACTCAGGGTCACACCACCAGTAAGTGTCTAAGGCTGGATTTGAACTCAAGTTTTCTTGGCTCCAGATCCATAACTCTATCTTGCTTCCTAATCCAAGTATGGATGGAATTGCTAAATGTTTAAATGCCTGTGATCTCAGAAGGACTAAAAGGGTTTCTGTCAAACATATCTCTTTTTCCTGCTCCAGGATGTCTAAAAGTCCTTTAACAAAAACAAAACTTTTCATAATTATACAGAAGCCTTAAAATTCATATTTTCTCTAGAAGACATAGGATACACATGGATCTACATTTATACTAATGTGTAAATGATTGATCTTGGAAACTTTCCTGAGATTTGGTTTAACTGGGGGAGGGGGAAAAAGGAGAACACTGGAGATGAAAGGGTGATGGTAGGTAGTAGGGAGGAAAAGAAAGGGATTCCAAGGTTAAAATTCTGGTCCTGACTCTGTCACTTCTTACTTTCATGACCTTGGATAAGTCATTTATCTTCTCTGGGCCTCATTCTCCTTACTTGTAAAATGGGGTTGCAGACAGGTGGATAATTTGGACTGGATGACCTCTATATTCCTTTCCAGCTCTAAATCTATAATTCGATGGTCCTGCTTCTTCATGGTTTTGCCTAGGGCTTTTACCTTTAAACTGAGAACACTCTCCTCTCATAATATGACCTGATTAGCCTTAGAGAAATGCACATTAAGCATTTCAGTAAAGCCTCTGGAGTTGGGAGTCCAGCAGCTCCATTTTCTGTCTTTTTCTGACACCATCCTGAACAAGAAATATAGATTGTGAAAGCTCGTTCTAACTATACAATCAGAGTTTATTCCAAATAGCCTGTAATTAGGAGAAATTATTCCTTTTCCACTTGACTCGATATCCCATTGTTGTTCAATTTAAAATAATTTTGTTTCTTTAGGTCAAATAAATATATCAGTCAAAGAACCTTAAAGCTGAGAGATATCTTACCAAAAGCATTACTGTAATCAATTCTACCACATCTTTGACAGGTCATCCGCCAGCTTCTGCTTAAATACTCACAGTGACAGAGAGCTCACCTGATTCCAAGGCAGCCCACTCTGTTATAGTACAGGTTTAATTTTTAGAAAGGTGTTCCTTATTTTGAGTTGAAATCTGCTTCATTATCCCTTGGAAGCCATTGGTCCAAATTCTGCCCTCTGGGCTATGTAGAATTCAACTCAGCAAAAATGTTTTAAGAATCTACTGTGTGCAGAAATACTGTGCTAGGCACTGGAGAAAATATAGTTTACATAAAACATGATCTCTGTCTTCAAAGAGTTTAGTCTATTTAGAGGCTAAGACACAAACAGATCACTTGAATATACAATTTTCCATGATGAATGCTCTAGAAAGATTTTTTTTAATGCCATATGCAATCCAAGGCAGGGTAAGTTGCTACTGAACAGGAATCATAGAAGACTTCCTGAAGGAGGGAGAAGTGAGCCTGATGTATAGGAATATAGTAGGCAAAGATCATTAGAAAAGGCATTACATATATAGGTACAATAATGGAGCCGTTTGATGTCTCTCTTCTGACAGACATACTGTGTTCGGTCTTGGGCTCTTCTCTTAACCCTTACATCTCTCAGTCAGGATTCCTCATTGGAAACAACCAAGACAAAAGTCAGCAGGGCATTTATGAAGTGCTTACCATATACTGGGCACTATGCTAAGTACTGAGAATACAAATACAAGCAGAAAGAAAGACCGTTCTTCACCTCAAGGAGCTTGCATCTTATTAAGAGAAGACGACATATAAAAGAAAGCTGAAAGAGTTGGGAGGGAGAGGTGGTGTAAAGAAAGTACCAAAAGTCAGGAGTACAGCCTGGAGAGGAATGAAGGCATGGTTGGCCTGGGCCTCCTCCTTAAAATGGAGAAACCAGCCAATCAGGGAAGAGCCACAGGGATAGAAGGTACTTCCAGTGTGAGAAGATCCAGGGTGCAGAGAACTTTCAGAAGAAAGAGGTTTTTGTGGCATGGTAGAGAAAGTCCAGGAGAGTCATGAGTCCAGCCCAGAGAGGAATCAATAACTTCTGTTCTCTTGGCCCACCACACCTAGGCCTTCAAGCATCAGGTTTCCAAAAGTATTAACATAGAACAGCTTTATTGAAAGCATGTGAGAACAAGACATAGGGCTCACACCCAACTCACTTTAGCAAAGCACTAGTTATGGCTGCCCATTCAATAAGCTTAGTTTCCCCTCTTCCCCAGAGGCTCAGTTCACAGTCCTTGCAAACTCACTGTGCCACATTTTGAATGGTCCCAGCAATGTGAGTGAAACCCCAGGTCTCAGTGAAAGTCCAGAGTCTCGGCCTTCCTTTAGTCACTTTTTCTTAGCGTCTTGTGAGCCTGTGTTTACCCAACCCCCTCATTCTTCTAGTGTCTTCATCTCTCCACACAGCCCTGGCAGTCTGGGTGGCCCCTACTCTGGTTTATACCCAGCTTGGATCTGGATCTATCTACTGCTGGTTCCATGTTCTCTCTCAGCTATGTGGTCTTCCTCCTTAGAAGCTCCTTATCTTCCTCATGATTGCTCTTCCCCTAGCAACCTATGCCTGAGCATTCATTGTGTTTTTATGCCCTCTTTCAACCAGCCCTCTAGGGAGGGGGAGGGGAAGTGAGATGGTATCGCTTGACTCCTCTTGACCCAATTCCTTTTCATCTGAATCTTCTTGAGCATGCCCACTACAGAAGGCACAACATAAACAAAGTTTCAGGGTCTATAGGTAGTATTTGGGAGGCAGATAATCTCCAAAATTTCCTGAAACTGAAAAGTCACATAAGAAATAATACAAAGTAAGTCTGGAAAGACTTATCCATGCCATGACCTGGGTATACCAGGTTGTAAAAGGTCTTGACTGTCAGGCAAAGAAGTTTGAATTTTATTCAATGGGCAGCGATAATAATCGATGACATGTTTTAAGGTTTACAAACATTATATTATCTCACTTGATGCTTACAGGAATCCTGTGAAGTAGGTACTGCAGGCATTTGATAGAGGTATTTTTAGTCTCATTCTCCAGATATGGAAATTGAGGCTAAGAGAAGACGCTAAGTGATTTGCCCATAGTCACATAGTTAGTAACCTCAGAGGTGTGATTAGAAAATCAGGGTATCTCATGGTTCAAAGCCCAGGAATGATATGATCAGATAATCTGGAAGTAATATGAGGGATATATTAGAGAGGAGAAAAGAGTCAAAACAGAGAAATCTCTTTCTTCTAAGTGACAACCCCTCACATATTTGAAGACAACTATCATCTTTTGCTCTACCACCCCCTCTGCAACCAAAACCTTTTCTTCTCTAGTTGAGGGGGAGCATGATATAGGGAAGGGAATGCTAGATTTGGAGTCAAGATGAAATCAACTTGAATCCTACACCAGAAGTTGTATCTGACCCTGATCAAGTCACTTAACCTATTTGTGTCTCAGTTTCTTCAACTGAAAAATGGGGATGATAGCACCTAAGTCACAGAGCAACTGTGAGAATCAAATAAGATAATATACATGAATATGTACACACACATATGTACATATATATCTGTGTGCATATATATATATATATATATATATACACATATATGCACAGAGAGAGAGAAAACTTTGTGAAGAAAATGGCTTTATATTCCAAGAACAAACATAGCAGCTTTCACAAGTTCTATGTAACACATACATAACTTATTACAGAAACTTGAGAGTACAGTACCAGCAGCAAACTGAATTCCTTGACTTAGAATGATAAGACATATAATAAATCCTGTTCCTATGGTTAAGCAGCAAAAAAAACATAACAAATCATTGTGTCACTAAAATATCTCTTTTTTGTGTCATTGACCCCTGCCAGTCTGGTTAAACCTATAGTCCCCTACTCCGAATAATGTTTTTAAAGGCATAAGATGCGTAGGATTACAAAAGAAACTAATTATATTGAAATAGTTATCAAAATATTACACACACAAACACACACACAGAATTCCTGGTTAAGAATCCTTGCATTTGTCCATACATTTATTGCATTATCCATTTAAATGTTGCATTCCCAAGCTGCCTATTTTAGGATTCATGATTATTACAACTTATATTAAATAAATAAAATAAAGAAGTATAAATTATTATAAATAATTCTAAGGGTAGTGGGGTCTCAATCATAGCAATGTTTTCTCACAGATTTTATAATACTTCTGAGACACAGTCTTCTATTTCTATTCTGACAAAGAAAAGTAAAACATCCTGAATCTTCTTTTTTTCATTATGAAAAAGGAAAAGATCCTGCTTAGGTCTTCTGGGACTATTCGCCCTGTGAAGAACAGATGTAGACAGAAAGCAATAGGGTAGAGAGAAGAGAGGGGGCTGACGCCTGAACCAAAGAAGCAGGAAGTCAAGTCACAAGAGGGGTCAAGAGCCCCTCCGGGCGGCTCTGCTGTGACAATTCCCTTTGACCCCTGTAGGTGGCAGCATGCATTTATAGCTACAGCAACCCCCAATTTAAAGGCTTCAGAACTGCCAGGCTGAGCACATTTAAGTTGGGCCGTTTTAATTTTCAGGACAATCTAGCATAATCAATTAAAATTTTAATATTGTTAGGTAAATGCCTTTGCTGGAATGAACTCATTTGAAAGTCAGCTCTGCCTGATGAAAGGGGAAGCGGTTTATTGATTATGAACAAGGTCATATCTCATCAGACTCGCCGCCAGGATTACATTTGTTTACCTTGATCTGAAATTGAGCCCTTTATTTCCCGAGAAGTTCAGATCCCTCAGAGTGGAGCAGGGCTATGATTCCCCTGCCAGCCTTCTTTCATTTCAGACTAGTTTCTCTTGGTCACCAGGATGAGTCCCCTTGGAAGGAGCAAGGAAAGAAAATTCCCTAGAGCTCTCTGAAATCTGCCTAACAGCTAAAAATCTCCTTTTCTGAAGAAGGAAGCTCACTAAACAATGAAATAGATTTTTTCAATTTATTAAAAACTGAGGAACTCAATGTAACCATGAAATTCCAAATATCTAGGTGTAGACACCTAGTGAATAGATTCACTTGCTGTGTGTAGATTAATTCTGTCTTTGTATCCCTAGAGGTTCAGCACACAGGTGTTGTTTTAGTTGTTTTGGGTTGTATCTGACCATAACCCCATTTGTGTTTGTTTTTTGTTTTTGGGTTTTTTTTTTTTGCAAAGATACTGGAGTGGTTTGCCATTTCTTTCTCCAGCTCATTTTATAGATGAGGAAACTGAGGCAATCAGGGTGTAAATGACTTGCCCAGAGTCACATAACTGGTCAGATTTGAACTCAGGTCTTACTGACCCAGGTCCCAGCATTCTGTCCACCCACTGGGGCTACCAGCTTCCTATGATGGCCAGATAAATGAAGCAATGAATGAATTTGTGTCAATTGTTGTAGACTTAGCACAAGGGTTCAGAACCTTTTGTGTGTGTGCTATGGACCCTTTAGCAGTCTGGTAAAACCTATGGATGACTTCCCAGAACATTTTTAAATACATAAAATAGAATAGATAGATTACAAAGCAAATCAATTTTATTGAAACAGTTATCAAAATATTGAAGACTAAAAAAAAAAAAGCAGTTGCCAGTTCCCAGGTTGAGTACTGCTCACTTAGTATACCTTTTTAGAGAACAGAGAAAGGTATTTGACTCTCTAATTGCTATAATGATCCTCCTTTTGGAGAGTTCTAAGTAGAAAGTGGTGTGAAATCTGCAAATGAGATCTGTAAGTAGATCTTGAAGACTAGGTTGGTAGATTACAAAGCTGGGCTGCTATCACACATCCCCAATACTGTAACATCTTGCTTGCTTCCCTCCACATTATGCCAGGATTCCCAACAGGGAAGGGAGTCAGGTGAGATCTACTTCGCCATGCTGATCAAGACCCTTTCTTGCTGGAATTTCTTCCCGGTAACCTCAAGCAAAGTTGCAGAGAAATGAAATATAGCTCCTCTTCACACCACACACACACACACACACACACACACACACACACACACACACACACACACACACAGACTGGAAACCCCTGACCAAAGATCAAGGATCCCCAATCTTTTGGGAATTTTCTAACCTCAGTTTTTATTTAATTATATGTCCCCCATCTTCCTTCCGATATCAAACCAAAATACATTCTGTATGATGTATGGTTATTTTAATCAAAGTAAACAGATGATTTTGTTTTTAGAATTTCACCAGAGTCTTTGAGGAAAAAGAATTGGATCTGAAGACAGAGAACCTGGACTCCAATCCCAGCTCTGCTCCTTACTACCTGTAAAAACTTGGACAAATCTCTCCACCTAGCAGAGGGTCTCAGTCTTCTCTGAAAAAGGAGGAAAAGAGAGTTCAAACAAATGATCTCCAAGGTATCTTGCTGCTAGGCTGCTCTAAATTCTATGATCCTATTGTCTGGTACCTCAAAGCCTGGGAGGTTTGTTGCCAACCAAACTTTCATGTGAAAAGCAGGAATGTAGAACAAAGGACTTGAGGTGCTGGGTGATAGCCTCCTCTAGGCCCTGCCCAGCCTATTGTTCTTGTCTTCCCCTCCCACTGGTCTGCTTGGCAAGACTCAAAGGATTTTGGAGGGCTGAGTGAAGCTGCAGTGGCTCAGAACCACATTTTGTTGAAAGGAAGCTCCTCAAATTGCTGGGGATGCAGCAAGTTGACAATCAGAAAGTATCAGAAAGGGACTTTCTAATCCTAAATCAAACAGAGGCTCAGGACAAAGATCTAGATGCTGCTCGCAGGAGAAGGGGTTTAAAATGATACGAAATGCCTGCATGGGCACAGGTAGGTGGTGCAATGGATAAAATATTGGGCCTGGAATCAGGAAGACCTGGGTTAAAATCCAGCCTCGGACACTAACTGTGTGACCCAGGGCAAGTCATTTAACCCTGTTTGCCTCAGTTAACTCATCTGTAAAATGAGCTGGAGAAAGAAAACCCCAAAAGAGGGTCACAAAGAGTCAGACATGACTGAAAAATAACTGAACAACAAAACTATATCCTGCTATCAGGAAGAAGCAGGTTTTAAAAGATACTAAATGCCTGCATGATTTAATTACCTAACTGTATTTTCTGTGACCTAGAATAGGCTGGTCCCAGGAAACGGACAAACCTCCCAGCTTTTGTGAAAATCAAGCCATTTTTCCTAGTCTGATGTGAGTATGTGAGGGCCCTGACTCTCTAAAAGAGGTAAAGCTTAGCTTTTAAGATCTAAGTAAAAGAGAGCTGGTGGAGTTAATTCTTCTCTTATGGGAAAAAAAGATGGTACCTCCATTGAGGACTTCCCTCCAAGGGAATGTTAGGTTGCCAAAGTCACAATGCTCCAAAGCGGCAGAACTCAAATTTGAATGTGAGTCCTCCTACTCAAAATCCATCACTCCTTCTACTGCGCCATGATGCCCAACAGAGTACAATGGCCCATAGGGAGCAAGACTGGCAGAGTGATGTCACTTCGTCATTAGAAGGTATCTGCTGTCCTATATCAGACACATGAGTTGCCCCTCTAAATATGATACCTAGGCATCTTCATTCTTCCTACTGGTGGTACATGAAGTTGTGGCAAAGTGTGGTCCGAGTTTATGGGGGAAAGATTTGTGACTTTTATTAATATGCCATTTTATTAAATGTAATCTGACTGATTACTAAAAGTAGTCTTTTACTAAAAGTAAAACATCAGTGGGGGCACATGAGCTATGATTTTAAGTGGATGCTGAACCACAGAGTACCATGAACCTGGGGTAGATTTTTCTGTGTGTTTATGTGTGAGGTTAGGAGAGAGGGGGGAAATGTGACCTATGAACTGAAAATATTTCATTGAAGACTCAAAACTAGGGTTGTAATCACTGGTCTAGGTGGTTTGTAGAAGAAACCCCATTTTATGTACCTGTATACCTATTGAAAAGCAGTGTGGTACAATGGAAAGATTGGGAAATTTGGAGTCAAACAGCTAGGTTCAAATCCTGTCTCCGCTTTTTATAACTTACAGCACCTTATATAAATCATTTAGATTCTTTGGGCCTTAATTTCTTCATTTATTAAATGAAAGGATTAGGCTAGATACTCTCTAGGTCCCCTCTAGCACTAAATCTATGATGATCCCCCTGTTAAGAAGAATCATGATGTGCCTGAGTAGGACAGAAGTTAGTACTTAATTATATTATTAAAAATAATATTTATGTAATATTAATGGGACTGACTTGATAATTGTACTACAAAGAAAAATTGGTAGGAAATAAGAAAAGTCCTTTCCTGACTATTATCTTGGTAACCTACATTGATTAGGATTAGCAACTGGATTACATTCAGGAGCACAAACATTCAGCACATGTGCACAGCAAAGCCATCAAGGTCCATGCTTCGTTGAATTGTAAACAGCAAGAGGGTGAGGAATAGATGGGAGACTGAACAGAAAAGCAGCCTTCATCTCAAAGGGAGAGCTTCTCTCAAGGCCTTCTTGACTCCTGAATTCTCTCCTTCCTCTCTCCTTCTCTTCTTCTCAACAAATACGTATATAAAAAGTCAAAAACGGACTAGCTGTGCAGCCAAGATTTGGGTCCTAGTCTTTGCTCTGCCATAGATTTCTGTCTTGTGATTTCAGACAATTTTAGGTCACTCTCTTGACTGATTTCCTCACCTACAAAATGAGTGGGCTAAACAAGATACCTCTACACAGTCTATGATCTTTGGATTTGAAAAATCAGCTTCCTATTCTCAAGTTGCATCCGACCAAGATTCAGGAATGATGAAGGAGGCACGTTCTCTGTGAAGATAGTCCACTTGTGGGATTTAAACTAAAGACACACTCGAGGATAGAGATAAGCAAAATTTGGTGGGGGGTTTTTTCACACCTCTTGTAAACACAATCAAGAAAATCAAGAGAGCCAGATTTGAATTATAATTTACCCCTTATTTTTCTCAATTTCCTTATATGTAAAATAGGAATCCTATTTGTCTACCTGGTTGTGTATTTCAAATGAGGTAAAGCAGGTAAGGCAATTTGTTATCCATAAAGTTCTATGTAAATAATAGCTATTCCATTGTTCTAGACCAAAAGGCACCTTTCTATTATGAAGTATCTATATGTTTATGTACACACACTCACATCTACATATAAGATTATAAGTCTAGAGCTGGTTCAGAGGTCATCTAGTCTAACCCCCTTTATTTTGTTGTACTTGTTCAGTCATGCTTAACTTTTTGTGACTCTATTTTGGGATTTTCTTGGCAAAGATACCAGAGTGGTTTGCCATTTCCTTCTCCAGCTCATTTTACAGATGAGGAAACTGAGACACATGGGGTTAAGTGACTTGCCAAAGGTCATGCAGCTAGGAAGTGTCAAAGGCTAAATTTAAACTCAGTTTTTCTTGACTCCAAGCCAGGTGCTTTATCCACTGTGCCAGGCAGCTGCCTTCCCTTATTTTACAGATGAGGAAACATTGGCCCAACGACATCGTGTGATTGGCCCAAGGTGACACAGACAATAATAGTCAAAAGTAGAATTTGAACCTTGATTCTCTGAATCCAATGTCAGTATCATATTGGCTCTGAACATATCTATTTAAAACATATGCATACATATTATATACAATATTATAGAAATAAAGTTATATATATGTAAATGTGTATATAATATTAAATGAAAAGTATTTACCATACTATTTGAAAAGTAATTACTGTAGTACCTGGTATGTAGTAGGGGCTTAAAAAATGCTTGTTCCATCCTCCTCATATAAATAAGTATATGTATGTATGTATATATACATGTGTGTATGTATTGTATATATATACATACATCCACACACACATATGTGTGTGTGTGTGTGTGTGTGGTGTGTGTATTACATATGTATTTTAAAAATCGACCTTGGAATGAACAATCTCTAGGGTCAGATTCTGCCTTTGTCGCTTACTAACTAGCTCTGTGACCTTGGGCAAGTCACCACTCTCAGTGCCTTCAGGTAATTCTCTAAGACTATAGGTTATAGATGAGTTGCCAGTCTGGATGAGTGGAGGGAGTTTCCCCACTGGGGAGTTCCCCTGCCCTGATCAGTTGTGCTTTCCTTAGGAATGCACGAATACAAAGCCGGAGCTCTGTCTTTACCAGGGCATGTCTGAATTTAAAATGGAGGCTGAAGCACATGCATCCTACCTCTCATCTGTTCATTTCACTACGTGTGCATGTGCCTCTGTGAGCACAGACAGGGCTATATATCAACAGATGAGGCAAATGCTACAACGTCCTAGGCCAAATGTTTCAGCTTCAGTTTTAAATTCAGACATGCCCTAGTAAGGACAAAGCAAAGACTGTCTCTTACTTTTCCTCCAGGGAAAGCACAGCTGCCATTAGCTTCGAAGGCTGGGCCACCGTGACACCTGATGCTAGCTCGGATGCTCGCTCGTGGGGCTGCTGAAACAGTCCTGCTGTGGCAGCATCAGAAAGCACAGCCTTCATCGACAAATGGAAGGATTTCTCTTGGCTACTCCAAAAAGATGGCAGGGAGGAGATTCAGCAGGACAGGAGGAAGAAGCCAAAAGATGCAATGCAAAAGCAAAAACCCTGGGGAAGGAAAAGACACTGAGGACTGCCTTTTGGCTTCATTATTTTCTCTTTCACCAAGGCTCCTAACTCTCTATTGCTTTTACTTTACAATGGGTAATACTAAAGGGATGGCCTATGGATGTAACACAGGCGTTTGTTTCCTTCACGCATTAATCCTGTGAATCTCATTTGCTGTACATTTCTACTGAATGACAGGAAAATGATGATTTTTTTATTAGTGATCAGATTATAATGAGCTACGTTTTTTTCCTCTGCTCATCATGACAGACCCAAATCACTCGCCTTAAAATTTTAAGGTTTTTGCCTTTCTATCCCCAGAACTTGGTACAGTGCCCTTCACACAGGAAATACAGCAATCGATGCTTGTTTGACCGATTGACTAAGTGTTTTACCTGTATTATCTCTTTCAGTCCTTTCAACAATCCTGCAAAGTAGGTAATCCTATAATCCCCATTTGACAAATAAGTAAACTGGGGCTCAGAGAGGTGACTTGCCTACAGTTACAGTGATATTGAATTTTGGAGGTTTGGGGGTTTATTTTTATAGTAAGTTTTTAAGGTGGGAGAATACTCAGGTCTTCTTGACTCTGGGTCTAGCACTCTTTCCACTACCGAGATTTCAGGTTTCTTGAAAATGAACTTCAGTCATGCCCATGCTGTGTAATAATAGCTAGTTTCAGAATCCTAAATGACAAGTTTTCCCTTATCAGTCAAAAGTATTTCAGGTCAAGTGGTAGGGGAATAGATGATGATCAGGAACTCTAACTGCTCTATTTTGCTCATTGAGGCAAAAAATGGGAGTGCAATATCCCACACTCCACTGAAATTCCATCCTGTTGCTTTGTCTTGACGTGGAGGTGACCCTGGCCTATGAAAGGCTACGCTCAGAGTCCAAGGTCTGGTAGGTTCCATTCAGAGGAACGATTTCAAGTCTGGTCTCTGTGACAGACTGCATGTTTTTGGTTTTTTGTTTGTTTGTTTGTTCTTCTAAAAAGAGCAAAGCTAGCTAAGTTCAGAAAGGCTACTAGATAATAGGGTTTTATCTCTTTTTAAGGGGGGAGGGAGGCTCACAACAACTCATGAAATCGTGACCTTTGAGGTCCCTCTGAACTCCACATCTAGGACCTTTGGATCTATTAAGATAGAGAAGGGTTTCCATCTGAGTACGTGAAGAGTGAGCCAGAACCAGTGAAATGACAGATCTTTGCATTATCAAAGAAAGTAGCATCATAGCATCATCACTTTAGGGATAAAGGAGACTTCAGAGGTCATCTACTCTAGCTCCCTCACTTTACAGATAAAGAAACTGAGAGCCAAAGAGTGACTTGTCCAAGGCCATACAGGTCAAAAGCATCAAAGCCAGAATTCAAATTCTGGTCCTCTGTCCTCTGACTCAAATTCAGTGTTCTTTCTTCTAGTCTATGCTGGAGGAAATGTCTTAGTCTACCAGAATATGAGCATTTTTTTTCTCCCTTGGATGACATCTTGGTTGTGGCTAGCACTATACATAAATTCGAGTCAACATACTTAAAGGACTGCTGTGTATAAGGCCTTATGTTAGGCACTGCAGGTCCAGCAGAGATCTTGGACTCAGCAACCTTACTATTATTTATACACAATTATGATTCAAGAGGGGACAACTGGGTGGCACAGTGGATAGAGCACTGGGCCTGGAGTTAGGAAGACCTGAGTTCAAATCTGGCCTCAGACAATTACTAGCTGTATGACCCTGGGCAAGTCACTTAATCCTGTTTGCCTCAGTTTTCTCATTTATAAAATGAGCTGGAGAAGGAAATGGCAAACTACTGTAGTATCTTTGCCAAGAAAACTTCAAATGGGGTTAGGAAGAGTCGGACATGACTGATACAACTGAACAAAAACAGTGATTCAAGAGAGAGTAAGAGTATGAAGGCAGTTACTAGTCCAAGTACATGAGAAATTTGAGAAGGTGAGGTAATAACTTACCTGGTTATGTTAGAGAAGCTTTCTTGGAGGAGTGACATGAGAACTGGACCTTAAAGGAAGGCAAAGACTTTAATGATGAGAGTGGAAGTTGTAGAGAGTGGTTGAGATCCACCTCAGGCATAAAGACAACCATTGAAATATTTTCCCTAAAAGTGAGGGAGTATACAAGTTGGGCTTCGGATATAGCGAAATTGAGATGACCATTCTTCAGTCTTCGGGTAAGATGGCACATAATGAGTTAGTACAACTGGGATCTGCTAATCTCAGAGACCCTTGGAAGGCTGAATGATGTCTGTCAGGTATTGGCATGGCCAATGGGAAATAGTGGGGCAGAGGATGGCAAGTACTGTCAAATTTTCTGAACTAGAGGGAACTTCAGAGGTCATATAATCCAACACCTTTCAGTTCACAAATGAGGAAACCAAGGTCCCAGAGATGATATGATTTGCCCACAGTTAAGCAGGCAGCTGGCTAGTGACAGAAGCCAATCTAGAGGCCAGCTATCTGAACTCCTTATTAGACTCACAAAAAGAGTAGTATAGTAATGTCAAAGAACAAACAATATCTAGTATGCAGTGAAGGAGGCCTACATGATGTGCATCTTCGGCACCACATACCCATTGCAGGAGTGGGTCATCTCTTTTCCCTTCCTTGCCTTCATTTTGTTTCTGTAAAATGATTATAGGCAGCTACCTTGATTCCCAAGAAGCAATTTTTACATTTAGAAATACTCAGTATACTCGATGCTTAATAAATATTCAACAAGAATGACTTGTTGGTTTTGGTAATGTTGTCTAAGGAAGGCAGGCTAGTGTTTAATTGAGAAAGCTTCGTCCTTATGAAAACAGTTTCAGCATCACTTCCCATTTCAACTGAGTTAGCAGCATCCAGCAGTCAATGGTGTCTGAGTTCAATTCTGCACGCCAGGGGCTTCTTCTGATCAATCAGAGCTGGGAATTAATTCCTAGAATAGGGACACAGTCTAAAGAATCTCTGGACTCCCCCCAAATGTATAGGTCATCCATTCTATCTCAATGACATGCCAGGTCTGTCCAAATGCTTCATTAATAACCAGGGGACCACCACAACAAACCTCTCCTTCTCTAATGATGTCACTTTTTTTCCTCCTGCCAGGGTTTGACATGAATGTTAATTAATTAATCTTCCTGCCATTTTGGTGAAAGTGGTGTCATGTGTCTGTCATTAGCTCTTCTCTTCAAGGAGGTCTCAAATTAAGAAAGAAAATTTTCCTGTTTTGAATTTAACTCTCTCCCCTTCTCCAACCAATCTGATAGAGTCCTTTTAGATATTCCTCTGAACATGAGTGGCATGCCTAAGGTGGAATCTATTGAATTATGAAACATTCATTTTCGAAAGGATAGCTGAATAAACTAATCTCTTCTTTAGAGTTTCATTTGGAATACATGTTATTGCTGTTGTTTTCCTTCCTCAGAAAAAATAAATTAAAAACCTACCAATTATAATGAAATACTCTACCTGAAGGAACATCTTTCCCCCATTTGTGTTCATGTAATGGCTCTATCTCATGCTTTTGAAAACACACGTGCATTTGTGCCTTGCTCTATGGGTAGTATAGACAGGATAATTAATAAGGGAAAATAAATGTTAACTTCTGGAGGATGGACCAGCTATCCACATTATGAAGTGCTGTGTACACAGAATGCAATCTTTCAAAGCTCTTAAATATATGTTTAAAGCCATTCATTTCTTCAGACCTCAAGCAACACACTAAAGCTTGATATTATCCAAAAGGCTTTTCAACTGTAATACGTCCTCTTGAAGAGTCTGAATGAGAATAAAAAAAGGAAAGAATGCTCTTACACAGAAGATGGCTATCACCACCAAGTGAACCGGATGAAAAAGCTGAGGTTGTAGCAGAAGACATGCTTGTTGGGGGGGAACTTCCCAATGGTGGGTTTAATTGGTAGGAGGATGGCAAGGGAAAATACGAATCTTCTTCCCTAGTGATATTTAAGCTAAGAATAAATGCATTTCCATGCAGATGAAGAGTTGGGTTATGTTGTTACAGAGTTTGTTGTTGATGTTGCTGCTGTTGTGGCAGTGAGTACACAGAGTGCTGGAGTTGGAGACAGGAAGACTACTCTTCTTGAGTTCAAATCTGGCCTCAGACACTTACCAGCTATGTGACCCTGGACAAGTCACTTAACCCTGTTTGTCTCAGTTTCCTTATCTGTAAAATGAGTTGGAGAAGGAAATGGCCAACCACTCCAATATCTTTGCCAGGAAAACCCCAAATGGGGTCACAAAGAGGCAGGCCAGGCGGAAATGACTCAATAACAACAACAACCAAACGGATGGCTATTTTAGGAACGTCTGCTCTGTAACATGATTTAACTCTCCATCTAAGTCAGTTTGCCTGGAAATACAAGGAGGTCGCTATGGCCTGATGGTGGGATATGCTAAAAAAGACTGAAGATTTCCAGAAATTCTTTGACCCTAGAAACCATGTTTGGACTCCTTCTCTGAGGCATGGGAAAAGTGATTTTTTAAAAAGAGTAGTATAGTGGAAAGAACACTGGATTTGTAGTAAGAGGACTTCAGTTAAAATCCCAGCAATAGGTTATCTTTGTAACCTTGGGCAAATCACTTCATTTTGATGGTCCTTAGCTTCCTCTCCCATAAAATGAGAATGAGATAGGACCAGGGTGTCCCCATTCCCCAGTAACAGGGATTAGTTTTCCCCCAAAAGGTCCCTGAGGCCTGATTGGCCCTCGTCTCCCTTGACACAACTTCCTGATTATCTAAGGACATAAAAAGTTCTTCCAGAATGGGATCTGGGCCCATCCAACTTGGTAGACATCTGTACACTACATAAGTTACGGCACCTTCTGATAAGTCAATTAATTCTTCTCAGCCTCAGTTTCTCCCTCTTCATTTTCTATCAGCTGTTCTGCTTGGTTTCAACTCCCCTCCTTTTCAGCTTAAAATCTGCTCTTTAACATATGAGGAAACTGAGGCCCAGAGACATTAAGAGACTTGACTAAGTTAAATAGATAGTAATTAGCAGAGCTGGGATTTGAATTCAAGTAATAGGGATCATAGATTTAGCACTGGATGGGACTTCAAAGGTCATTTATTCCTACCCCAGCAGGCCTACCACCACTACCCAATTATGATAAAATAAGTCGTTGCTGCTATCTACAATAAACCTTTTGTGTAGGGTATTCCCCCATTAGATTGCAAGCTCCTTGAGGGCAGGGACTGTCTTTCTTTTTCTTATGAGTATCCCTAGCACCTAGTGCCTAGTGTAAAGTAAGCACTTAATGCGTGTTTATTGGCTAGTGACTATTGACCCCTCTATAAAATGTAGATACTGATTTGCTCATCCAGTACATTAACTTCCTCTTTCAGATTTGCATCAACTGAAAATCTGATGAACATGTTATCTATTTGTTCAACCAAATCAAAATGATGAACAGGACAGGTATGAATCTTGTGGCACGCCACTAGAGACTTCCTTGAAAACTGCTATGATCCATTGACTGATACTCTTTGGGTCTACTTGTTCCAACAGTTTTGAATCCCTTTAATTGCACTCTCATTGATCCCACATTTTTCCACATTATTCACCAAAAAAATCACAAGCGCCTTCTATGTCTACAGCAATTCCTTCGGTCTCACAGCCTAGCAACCCATCACAAAATGAATCCTACCTCACTTTTTTGAGTGTTCCTCCCCCATCTGCTTAGTAATCCATTTTAGAATTTTGCCAAAGATAGAAGTCAAGTTCATTAACTATCATGAGCAGAATCTAAGTTCTTCCCTTCTGAAAAATCAGGACATTTACCCATGAAAAGTCCCAGGACACCTTTTCCACTCTATGATTTCTCAAAAGTGAGCAAAACCAATTGTATTGACAAGTTCTCTTAGTAATCTGGGATCCAAGCTATATTATTTGAATTTGTTTTTTAAAAAAAGTGATTCAGTTCCTCTACTCTCTCCTTATTTATGCTGATCTTCAACCCCCTGTTAACCATTTATATTTTACCCTTTTAGGTCCCAAACTGTTCTCCTTGACAGAGAAAATGAAAGCAAAACAAATGTTTAAAATAATTATTTTTCTCTGTCATCAGTCAGCATACTCAATCCATGCGTCTGACCCACAGAGTAATTGCTTAGTAAATGCTGACTGATTGATTAATTAATCCATTCCAAATAGCAGATCTAACCCTTCTTTCTCTGACCATAGTTTCACAAAAGTCTTTTTTGTTGCCTTTGGTATTTTCTAAAGTTTCAGTTCCTTTAGAGTTTAGGCTTCCAGGTTTTCTCCTTCTGTGTGGTTATCCCTCTTTTGTATTTATGGTTGGTTAAGTTCCCCTTCTCCCATCTTTTGTACATGACTTCTTTTGAAAGATCTCTGTACAGTCGTGTTAGTATCTTTACACGTCTCCCTCTTTTTCTTCCTCATCAGGATCGTTTGTGATTATGTTGTCAAATTTCTTTTGTTGAGTTTCCCATGCCTTTTGAGACATCTTCCTTATTAAAGTCTTGGGCCACATAATCAGACCTATCTTTTTCCTTTTTAACTTTTTAAATCTTTTTTTTTAAGTCTCAAGTGTATGCTCAGCTATGCCCAGCATGTTTTTTCCCTTGCTATTATGAACATGAAGATGATGCGGTCACTTTCTCCCAAGGTTACCATCATTTCTACTTCACCAACCAGCTCTTCCTTTTTAGCCAGAATTTGCTTCACTTATTGCTTCTTCTACTTTCTAAAAATTGGAATTGTCAGCAAAAGTTTATCATAGGCACACCTGCTGATTAGCCTTATCAGCTCTACATATGGCAACCTCTGTACCTCCTCATAAACTTCCATGACATGTCTTCCACCTGAGGCCATTGACAAGATATTATGCATTAGCTGATGTTGCTGAATCCCCCTTATCATTTTATGGAGCGAGGAATGTTACCTTCCCCTCTGAAGAACTCTTTGGGAAAAAAAAATTCATACTTCATACCCATTATACAGTTTTAACAGTTCAGTTAGTCAATCAGTCAACAAACATTTATTAAGTGCTTACTATGTACCAGGTGCTATGCTAAGCACTGGGGATAAAAAGAAAAGCAAAAACATGGTCCCTGACTTCAAAAGGCTCATATCTTAATACAGGAGGGGGAAAAAAACCCTGTATATTCAAAATAAATGCAGAATAAATAAAAGTAATTTCATAGGGAAGGCATTAGGAGAAGAAGAGAAGGGAAGAGGGGGAGGTGTAGGGAAGACCAGGAAAGGCCTCCAACAGAAGATGGCATTTGAGCTGAATCTTAAAGGAAGAGAGGAGCAGGAAAGGGAACATGCCTTTAGTAAGTGCCTACTATGTGCCGAGAACAGTGCTAAGTGCTTTACAAATATCGTTTCATTTGATCCTCACAATAACCCTATAAGGAAGGTGCTATTGTGGTCCTCATTTTACAGTTGAGGAAACTGAGTCATAAAGAGGTTAAATGACTTACCCAGAATCACACAGCTAGGGTTAGGTCCCAGGACAGTAGCAACAAAGATGAGTAGGTTAATTTCCCCAGGGACTAGGGGCATGGATTCTGGAGGTCCATGGTACAAAAATCTGGGCCTGCTATGGAGAGTGCTGGTCTAGATGAGAACAAGTAAGACAGAAATGACAAGACAGATGGTAAAATGGCCTAGGTAGAAGGCTGGATGTCTAGATGGGATGTGAAGATGAAGCATGAGGAATCCTCCTGATAGTCATGCATTTGATTCAGAAAACATTTATTGAGTGCCTAGGATGTACAAGGCACTTTGTTAAATATACTATAATGCATTAAAAGGTCCATGATTTCCTCAACCTGGGCACTTGCTCCATGGATACTGATTGTAAGTCCTCTGTGCCTTTTTAGCCAGTTTCATGAGATGCTGTGGCCCAAAATGATCATCACCTAATTGCCAATCTTTTATTTGTGAGCCTCTCCAAATTTAGCTAGCCTGGATATAAATAAATAAACCACAGGGTGTTTGTTTGTTTGTTTTTCAGAAGGGCCTCCTATTTTAACCATTTCTTATGTGCTAGACACTACATACTTAAGATACAAACATAAAAAAATAGAATATCCCTGTCCTCAAGAAGATTACATTCTCACATAAGACAACACATATTTTTAAAAAATAGCATCGAGAGAAAGAGAGAAAGAAGTTATATCTGTTGGCATAATCTTTGAGAATCTATGGTTGCCAGCATTATAATATAATATTTTGGGGTAAGTATGTTTTTTCCCCCCAGCTGGACCTGTGATTTCAATAATCAATCAATAAACATTAAATAAGCACCTACTTTGTGCCAGGTACTGTGCTAAACATAGGGAACTCTTGGTGAGGATCCTTCTACCAATGTTGATGCACAACTAATTTGGAACCCAGAATCTTATAGAGTTGACTAGGGATATGAAGTAATTGCACAACTTGCCTAGGATTACACAGCCATTATACACCAGAGATGGGATTAGAACCCAGCTCTTACTGACTCCAAGGCTGATCCTCTACCCACTGCACCATACTACCTCTCAATAAACTATACTTTTGAGCATTGCCTACTGTCAGCAGCCCCAGGAACTCAACTGAATGGCTAGAGTACTGAAATGTGAAAAGTCGAGAGGAAAATCACATATATCTATGTACTTTGGGTATGACCATTACAGGTCCTATTAATCTCATCCTTCTCCTCCGAAATAATAATAATGATAGTAATTCTAATGATTTCAACTCTATGATAAAATACAAACATGGTACCAACAGAGACATGGTCAAGGGAAAGTGATGCAAGGGCAATGAGGTGACATCTCAAAGACTTATCTCAACGCTTACCATCTTAATAATCTAAGCCAGATGTGGAGAATATTTTTAAAAGGGAAAAATATTCGCTTCAATATTTATCTTTAGTCTTTCAAATGTCCTAATACATGGTAAATTGTTCCTACATCATTTCCAAAATATCACAGATGTGATTTTCATCAAATCTCTTTGAAATTAAATCTCCCACTAAACTGTGCTAATTTGAATTTCAGCTTTAAACTTTAAGCCAAATCTCAAACTTGATGGCTTGAGACTTCTCAACGGAGTAAAAAATGGGGATATGATTTTTAAATGTGTTTCTGTGGTATCTTTGATCCAAGATTTTCCAAACTCTTCAAAAATGTTATTTAAAAGATAATTATGACTACAATACTTTTGAGAGAGAAACTGAATTGCAAAAGAAGTTGTAGATTTCTCTCAGTATCCATGAAATGATCATAGATCTTGGTTATGCTTTCAGCTCTAACTAAATGCGAAAGAGGAAGGAAGGAAGGAAGGCAGGAAGGAAGGAAGGAAGGCAGGAAGGAAGGAAGGAAGGAAGGAAGGAAGGAAGGAAGGAAGGAAGGAAGGAAGGAAGGAAGGGAAAAAAGAGAGTAAGAGAATGAGGAAAGAGAGATAAAGATAATTAAAGAAAGAAAGAAAGAAAGAAAGAAAGAAAGAAAGAAAGAAAGAAAGAAAGAAAGAAAGAAAGAAGTGAAAAAGTTCAGTGAAAGTGTAACCCAAACTGTCAAGATTGATGGCTAGAGTTTAAAACTCAGTTTCAGAATGAATTAGAATAAACCTAGTCAAGTTTCAGTTTGAGTCTTTGGGTGTACCCCAATTTCAGACTCAAAGCAAAACCCATTGATCATGCAAATGAATATGGTTATACAGCTTCATGATAATCCATGTGAACTGAAACTAACAGATTTCACACTGCCCTTGACCAGAACTCTTAGCTCTTCTTTCTGGCTTTGCAATTAGCTCTGGCCGAAATCTGCAGATGAAAGACGCCTGAGGACCAGGTGGCCCATTTAAAACTAGGCCCTATTTACTGCAACTTTACTAGCTTTAAGTAGGGCCTATTTAAAATGAATCATTCTGCCCTCCCCAAATCTGCAGAAACCATCAGTCAAGCATAGTGTATCAAGATTCCACATCCAGGTTTATATGCATCTCACTGCCGAGTGCAGATTAAATAAATTCTCTTCCTTCTCACAGCTCTGTGCCACGGAATAGCTACACCTATGTCCCAACACTTTAAGACACTAAGACAGCCCCGTCCCTGGTCGTGCCTCTAGTTCTAGAGAGCGGCTAGTTAGCATTTAGCTCCCTGGCTTCTCCCTGCTTCCTCCTACCCATAGTACCATAGGCTAAGACAATAGGCCAGCAAGGAAGGTCTGTTCCCAAGTCCTGCAAGCACAATCTATTTAAGGAATACAAAAGTTACCCAAGGAGATCTCTCCTTACTCAGGCTGCACTGCGTAGCAACACACCAGCTCACACACAATGAGGGCCTCACAGGCTTAAAGCCCCTGGTGAAAATCTTATCATATGGCACCCGCATTTTCTCAGCCCACGCACTTCCAGACCTGTTCTTTAGCTGAGGAAGCATAGCTGCCAACTTGAGAGATGGAGAGGAGGAGAAGCATTAGCTAATAAGAGCAGAAGGCTCCTGGTCTCCCTCATGTCCTGTTCTCCCTTAGTCTGCTCCCTTGATCCTGTGGGAGAAACATTCCATGTCAGGCTATTCTGTGATTTGTTTTTTTAAACCCAGGGATAGGTGCATGACATCAATTTCATAAAATGGGATTATGTCATTTCTAGAATGTACCAAGAACAGCCCCTTCCACTAAGCCCCAACAAAAACTCATTGTTTCAACATCAAGGCAAACTCTAAACTGAGGGGTCTCCAACCCAGGAAAGTCCATCCCCATGAGGGCAAGCTGTTGGGTAATTCAATTCAGCCCAGCCACATAACAGCTTTACCCAGGAGGCTTCCAGAGCAAAGGAGGGTAATTCAGGAAATAGATTATGGCCAAAAGATGAAAAATGGGCCAAAATCCCTGTGCAGGGTCTCTGGCCTTCTTCCAGTGAAAGATATTAGAAACCAGCATCAGGGATGGAGCAGCAGTAGCTGCTTCAGTATGACTCATTCCCCGAAAAAGTAGCCACCCAAACCATTGGCAAAATGCCCTGCTCTACACCATCTTGGTGATCTCACCACAACATGTCAGCAGCTGGCACATTTATCATCTTCTCTGTGGCATGAGTGAGTACTTAGGTTGTAGATAATTTAACATGAATATATATGTGCATTATCATGTAGATAAGACAATTATTTCATAATAGAAATGGAACCTAAATCATCCCCACCTGACTTTTGATCCTGCCAGCTCTGCAAAGGAACACTAGCTGATATGTTAGATAGTCAGGAAATGGAAGCACAGAAGGAGAGAGAGATTACAGGCTGCTCTAACATTTGCTAAAGCGTATTGTGATCTTAGCCCTTTTCTAGTGGCTATCTGATTTCCCAGGAAAAAAAAAATGGAGAGCAAGAGACAAAGAAGGATCCCCACCCAGCACGCATGCATTTTTTTTTCCACACAAGCATGTAACCAGACTATAGAATGATCACATAAACAAAAGTTGACTTAACCAACCTGGAGCTAGGAAATGGTTGGGGGAAGGGGGGAGAAGGCTGTGGATAACAGAAAAGGAAAAGGAAAACAATAGCAAAAAGAAAAAATGTGAAGAGTTTTCCTATTTATATTTTAAATATACATTTATTTTCTGAGTTTGCCTCCCCCTCCCCCCCCAAAAAAAACCTACTCATTTTATGTTTAGTCTAGGTTTGTGTTTAAGATTGTAGGATTCATGAAGGCAGGAGCCAAACCCCTGTTTAGTTGGCCAGATAACCTCATTTTATAACTGTTGGTCTGGTTTAGAGTATAAGATCAATGAAAACAGGAACAGGTACCATGTCTTTTTTCTTGCTTAACCCTCATAGCATCTGATATGCGGTAGGAATCCAGGAATCATTTGCCTTAAGAGCAGGAGATGGAAGAGGGAGAGAAAGATAGAAGGTGGTAAGGAAGATTTGTATGTGTGTGTGTTTGTGAGTGATTTTGCCCAAGATAAAATCAACTGAGCTGTGAACAACAGAGGGAATGGGGATGTGGGTGAACTACATGTACCCCATCCCCACCCCCCAAAAAAACTCCCAGAACTGGTCACCAGGTATCAGTGTAGGCCCAAGACAATGGTGATAAATATGGAAGAGAGATAAAAAAAAATTTCCATCTGTCTTGTCTTGTCTGTCTGTCTGTCTATCTATCTATCTATCTATCATCTCTCTCTTTCTCTCTCTCTCTCTCTCTCTCGCACATACATACTTAAGTATTTGTGAGAAAATATAGGAAATGTCAGTAGAAGGTCAATGTCAGAGCTATGACAAGCTAGGTGAAGTTCCATCTTTGACATATACTGGGGGTGTGAACCTGAATAAATCACAAGCTCTCAGTGCCTCACACCACTCTCTAAGACTATAAATGGCAGAAGAATTCCTAATATGCATTGGTAAAGAGAATTTCCTTACTGGAAGCTACCTATATCAATGAAGTCACAGATGCAAACACACACAAAAAAGGGTTGTACTCGTGTGTGCAGTACGTATTTATTTGGGTATGCCTATGAAAAGGTAAAAAGTCTGGCATTCATAGCTCAAGGAGCCTCTTCCCTTTACTTGGGAGTAACTCCAGCCTTACTTCAGAATATTATCATTTTTCAGTTATTCTGTCATGTCCAACTCTTCATGACCCCATGGTCCTTGTATTCTCCACTATCTCCCAAAGTCTGTCCAAGTTCATGCTCATTGCTTCCATGACATTATTAATCCATTTCACCCTCCACCATCCCCTTTTCCTTCTGCCTTCAATCTTTCCCAACACCAAGGTTTTTTCCAGTGAGTCCCATCTTCTCATCATGTGGCCAAAATATTTAAGCTTCAACTTCAGTATTTCATCTTCCAGTGAATAGTCTGAATTAATTTGTTTAAATATTGACTGATTTGATCTTGCTGTCCAAGGGACTCTTAAAAATCTTCTCCACAATTCAAAAGCATCAATTCTGCAGTGCTCATCTTTCCTTATAATCCCACTCTCATTGCTACTGGAAAAACCATAGCTTTAACTATATGGACCTTTGTCCACAAGGTGATGTCTCTGCTTTTTTTACTATGTAATGCACATTTGCCACAGCTTTCCTTCCAAGGAGCAAACATCTTTTAATTTCATGGCTTCAGTCACCATCTGCAGTGATCTTTAAACCCAAGAATATAAAATCTGACACTGCTTCCATTTCTTCTCCTTCTATGAGACCAGTTGTCATAATCTTAGGTGGTGTTTTTTTACATTAAGCTTCAAGCCAGCTTTTACATTCTCCTCTTTCACCCTCATGAAAAGGCCTCTTAATTCTTCTTCACTTTCTGCCCTCAAAGTGGTATAGTCTGCATATCTGAGACGGTGGATATTTCTCCTGGCAACCTTAATTCTGGCTTTTGATTCATCCAGTCTGGCATTTCACATGATGTACTCTGCATATGAGTTAAATAAATAAGGTGACAACATACAGCCTTGCTGTACTCCTTTTCCAATTTTAAACCTATCAGAACATTATTACTTTGGCTATCTAACTTGCCTCTTTCTCTGCCTTTAACTATTCCCATCTCTGGTCCCTCCTTCACACACTATAAAAGTAATCTTCCTAAATTACATTTTTTGCTCAAGAACTTTAATGGTTCATTGCCCACTAAACAGAATACAAATACTGGAATTCGAGGCCTTCTACTATCTGCTTTCAACCTATCTTCACAGTCTTATTTCATGTTACTTCTTTTCTCACTCTCCACACTTGACCGATTCTGAACTATTCACCATTCATTCTCTAGTCTTATCTATCCATTCCCACATCTGTGGCTTTCTTCATGCCTTGAGCTAGTCCTCCACCTCTGCTCACCTAACCCTCCTACCTATCTCTACCTCCTGAGATCTTTTTCCTTCTATAAGTTTCATGTCAAGGGTCATCCCATTCATTTTCTGCAATTAGAAATGAAGCTTCCATCCTTGAATCTCACAGGCCATTCTGCTTGACCTCTTCTACGCATTTCATAATTTTCTAATTTACATTGTGGTAATTTGTATAACTACATGTTATCTTCCTTAGAGAGATAAAGAACTGCCCTTGAAGCCAAGAAGACCTACCTCTGACAATGTCTACAGTGACTCTGGGCAAATAATTTTACCTCTCAGGGCCGTGGGCAAGAAGATGCTGACCTACATTAGTAGAGGGAGTGCCTTCACCCGAGAGTTCCCCGTGTCAATGATCTCACAAGCCCAGTCCCTGTTCCCTCTTCACATTTACACACACACACACACACACACACACACACACACACACACACACACACAATGAGAGCAATGGCTGTGTCATTATTTATCCTTGTACTCCTAGTAGCTGACCTAGCATTTTACACATAGTATATATAACCACTAGTTTGTTGAATTGACTAAGTTATGTATAAACAAGAATGAGTCATTTTAGTCTAAGATTGATTTGAAACCCTTGTGGGGTTGGTATCTGTATGATTTTGATCATATTAAAATTTTCACTCAAAACCCATTTGCTTCAAAGCCTATGAAAACAAGGAATTTTTTTAAAAGATAATTTTACCATATTGGCATCAATGTAGAAATTTAAGAAATCTAATATTACTATAAGCTCACTTCTGCCCAATCTCTCCTTCCTTGTCCTTCTGGCCAAATCAGTAGTCTGCTTTAGGGTTTGTCTCCAGCTACCTTTCCATCTATTAAACTGATCTTTTCTCATCCTTGTAGTACTTCTGGTGTTATATCAGCCCAGCCTATGGAAATTATTTCTTGAAAGAAAGTTCTTCCCTTCCCATAACACTTTCATTTACAGTTGACTGTTAAGTGACAATAGCCCCCTGCCACCATGTAGCATTAATCCATACTGGTCCTCTAGAGTAGACAATTGCATTCCCTGCTGCCATCCCCATACCCCCACTCCCTTTCTGGTATTACTATCCAAGTGCTTCCTTACAGTTTGGACCTTTCGTTATTGGCCACATTCTGAAAAGGACCTGTTTTGTATATTTGGTATTTCCTTCAGGAAATCATCTATTTATACTGACCAAGCTTGGCTCTGAAAGAGAGATGAGAAAATGCACATCTCTCCTTCCAATCATGAAGTGAGAGACTATGAAATGTGGACCATATGTTGTCAGACTTTGTTGATGTATTGATTAGTTTTGTGGAACTGGTTTTTCCCCCATTTAGTTATTTTTTTTATTCTTTCTTAGAAAGGGTGGATCTTAGTGTAGGAGAGTGATAATATATTTGGAAGTGAAGGTCATATAAAAACAAAAGCTATCAGTAGCATTAGTTTTTTTAAAAAAAACTCTCTCTGTGAGCCATGAATTAGAATTGTGCTCTTTATATGAGCTCTTTATATTCAGCTCAGCAATCCTGTAACTTTGAGAAATGCTTGCAACTGAGACAGGTTAAGTGGTGGGTACATGATCACACAACCAAGACTGAAACTTAGGTTTGAGTCCATGCAAGAGCCTCTGATAATAATAGCCATCTAATATGACAGAAAAGGAAAACGACAAATTTTGGAGGGGATGTAGGGAAATTAAAATACTAATTCACTGTTGTTGAAGACGTATATTGATTCATTCTGGAGAGCAATTTGGAACTGTGCCAAAGGAGTACAAAACCATGTATACCCTTTGACCAAGCAATACCACTACTAGGTGCGTATCCCAAAGAGATTAAAAAAAAAAGTAAAAGGACTATATGTACAAAAACATTTACAGCAGCTCTTTAGTGGTGGCAAAGAATTGGAAATTGAGGGATGCCCATTGCTGAACAAGTATATAATTTAGATGGAATACTATTATGCTATAAGAAATGACAAGCAGGATGCTCTCAGGAAAACCTGAAAAAAACCTGTGAACTGATGCAAAGTGAAACAAGCAGAAGCAGAAGAACATTATACACAGTAACAGCAACATCATATGATGCTCTATGGTGAATAACTTAGTTATTCTTAGCAATATAATGACCCAAGACAATTCTGAAAGACTTATGAAAGATGCTGTCCATCTCCAGAGAAAGAGCTATGGAGCCTGAATGCAGATCAAAGATACTTTTTCTCTACTTCATTTTTCTTGGGAGGCGGGGGGGGGTTGTCTGTGTTTTCTACAACAGCACAACTTACGTGGAAATGTGTTTTGCATGACAACACACATATGATGTATGTCAAATTGCTTGCCTTTTCAATGAGGGGGAAGTGGAGGGAGGGAGAGAATTTGGAACTCAAAATTTGAAAAAAAATGTTAAAATTGTTTTTACACACAATTGGGAAAAAACAAAATATTAAATTTTAAAAATAGTCTTAAAGCACTTTACAAATATTATCTCATTTGATCATCACAGTAATCCTGGGAGATAGGTACTATTAACATCCTATTTTATAAGTGAGGAAAGCAACGCAGACAGAGGTTAAGTGACTTGCCTAGGGTCACATAGCTAGAAAAGGTCTGAAGCTGGATTTGAACTCCAGGTCTAACACATTATCCCCTGAGCTGGCCAGCCACCCCTGATTCTAGCCATTATGTGGTGTTGTCTCTACAATAGTTGAGGGAGTTTCCTTATACCAATGAAATTGCAGTCCTAGAATCTCACCATCCCCTCCCTTTTAAACATACACACACACACACACACACACACACACACACACACACAGCCTACATCAGACAAATTAATGAAGTAGAAAAACATTAATTTGTGGTTTAGCTAGGCCAGAATAATTGACTACTAATAATCTAGAAGAGGATAATCACCACAGAGAGAGAATTAGATAGAAAACAAGGAGACTGTATAATCTTTTTCTCTATGTACCTTTAGATAGATATGTGCATTTCATATGCTTTATGTCTAATCCTAATTGAAGGCAGAAAGAGATAAAGAAAAAAACATGGTATAGTGGAAAGGGTACTGCCTTTGGATGAGCTCTCAAAGGACCTGTGTTCTGTTCTAGCTCTGCCAATTATTACTTGTATGACTTCTGCAAGTCATTTCCCTTCTATGAGTCCCATCTTACTTGTATAAGGAAACTCCCTCAACTATTGTAGAGATTTTTAAAGAATGAAGTCTGGGGAAGAGGAGGGGAGGGAAGGGGAGGGGAGGGGAAGAGGGAGGGAGGGGAGAGGGGAGGGGAAGAGGGAGAGGAGGGGAGGGAAGGGGAGGGGGAGGGGAGGGGAAAGGAAGGGAATTCAGTGTGTGTCTACATACCCAATGTGCACCATTGAGTGCCCTAAGGATCTTTGCCTGCTTGTGCAATACTTAATTCTGGGATAAATTCTGAAGTTCTAATTTTGATGCTTAGCAGTTAGGGCAAAACTCTACATTTTAATACTCTTAGGGCCATGTGTATTGCTGGGTAGGGCAGGAGAGAACAAAGAAGGAATTACCCTGCAAAAGAGAAAAAGAAATGAGAAGTCAAAGTCAATACTGAGGTTCTGTCCATCACTTCAGAGGAACTTTTGCCTTCTGGAGAGATTAGGAGTTTTTTCTATGGGTACATCTCTTTTGTAAATGAACTGTTTCATATTCTTTGCACTCTGGGCATCCATTTCATGACAAATACCCAAATATCAGGCCCTCTTGAGAGTGTATGAATTCTTTGGCAGACATCACGTCTATTGTAAAGACAAAAGCTGACTACACTGAGGCCTTGTTCAAATGACTGGAAAATTCCCAAACCCAGTATATCCAAGAATTATTGCACTTTTTCCCTGAAATTTAAAAGTTCATGAAAATAGCATCTGTTTAAAGGGAGATAGAAGATAGTCTACAAAAGAAAAACCAACAACAACCCATAAATGTGAATCGTTATTATGAAATTTCCATGCATTTCCAACATTTATTTATAGAACTGAGGGATGTGAAGGGGTCATTCCCTCCTAAATTGTGAAGTAACCATTACTAACACATTCACCTCAATCCCACCAAAATGTATTCTTAGGAAAGACCTCAAATCAGACATTTATATTTTAGTGTGACTACCTCTCCCAGAGGCATTTGTTTTTAAGCCTTCTCTCTAATTGTTCATTCATTCAGCTATTCACTTAACCAACAAATGGGTCTACTACATCCTACTAAGAATAAGACACTATACTAGATCCTAGTGATGAATGCCATAGTTTCTGCCAACAAGAATCTTCAAATATAAGACACAGGCACAAATTACTACAACATAAGGAAATCTGTACCGTAAGAGAGCTGCGAACAAATTGATGTTGGAATCCCAAGAAGGGAGATATCATTGTCAGGGAAATGATCAGGGAATCCTTCCTGAAAAAGTTACATTTGGTTTTGGTATTCAAGCCTTTCTGTGATCCAGCCTTATTTCCCACTACTAGCCTTCATTCATTCTATATGTCAGTCAAACTGGCCTGAACATGTCATGTGTGTTCATGACTCTGTACCTTTGTCCCAGCTGTTTCTTTTGTCCAGAATTCTCTTTTATGTGCCTAGGGATGGTACAAAGGAGACAGATGTAAGAGAACAGGAACAGTCTAGAAGACTTGAGGATTGTTTTGATGTCTAGGAAAAGGAGGCCACTAGGCAACTCAGCTGAGCATGCCCACATATCTGAGACACACCCTGGTACATCTTTCATAAACACACATTGCTACTTTCCCCTGTCTCCTCTCTCCCACCCCCCAGCCTGATAGAGGAAATAATCTTGGCCTGATGCTTTCCTCTGAAGTCAAACTAATCCACTGCCTTATCTCCTTTTACCATCCCAGTCTCCTTCCTGTGTGTGTGCATGTGTCTCTGTGTGTGTGTGTGTGTGTGTGTGTCAATGCTGACATGGCAGAAAATCCACCATCTAAACTGATTTTCTGTCATGAAAAAAATGTCCTACTTTGGTCTGTACATCTTGGGAGTTCATTTTAAGGAACACAGCTTAGACACTTACTAGACGTGGGACTGGAGGATGATCACAACCTCTTGGTCTGTTTCCTCATCTATAAAATGGGATAATAAAAGTACCTACTTTACAAAGTTGTTGTGAGGATCAAATGAAGTAATATATGTAAAGAACACTGCAAAACTATATAAAAGCTTTGTTGTTGAGTCATTTCCAATTCTTCATGGCCCCATTTAGAGTTTTCTTGGCAGAGGTACTGGAGTGGTTTGCCATTTCCTTCTCCAGGTCACTTTACAGATGAGGAAACTGAGGCAAACAGGGTTAAGTGACTTGCCCAGGCTCACACAGCTAGTAAATGTCTGAGGCCAGATTTGAATTCAGGTCCTCCTGACCCCAGGGTTGTCATTGTACCACCTCGCTTGCCCATATAAATGCTAGCTATTATTTACTGTTAGTATTAGTTTCCATCCCAGAGTTTTTTATGTGTGTATTGGTATTAATTTTTATTTTTTTATTTTTATTTTTTATTGATATTAATTTAAAAAAACCGGTTGGGGAGTAGTCAGAAAAATAGTAAGTGAGGCTTAGTGTGAGCAAGTATAAGGTGCTCATGCATTTTAGGGAAAATTTACCCAATCTCTTCTCCCCTAAAATCCTTCTCTGATGCCTCATTGTGGCATAGAAGTACCCCAGAGTTTATAAAGGGTTCTTCAGAGTTATCTCAGATGCACAAAAGTACAGCATTCCTACAAAAAGGATGCAGTGAAGCCAGGCTTCCTATGCAACTGAGGAAAGCAAAAGCAGAAATGTTATCTATAACTCTAGCCTATAGGAATACAGCCAGAAGTGAGTGAAGAGAGTTGTTTCCTGATGCTGGCTCACCAGGAAGGAAGTGAAGATAGAGAGCAGAAAAGATTGAATACTCTGGCATCCTACTCACAGTCCAGCTGGGACGTATATTATTGTCTTCCTTCTTGCTGGAACACAATCTGCTCTTCAGTATCCCTAGAGGAATCAGTCCTTGAGGTTTGAAGCAATATCCTGTCTTATGCACACCAAGTTTTAAAATAAATCCAAAAGCCATGGTAGGTCCCACCCCACTGCCCCATTATATCAGAAAGGGCCAACCCTCTGGATGGACTGGGATCTACATATCATCCAGGGGTCTATGGAAAAACCTCAATCTATGGACTTAGCTGGGAGAAAAATTACATCTTCATTTTCGATAATCTCTGACTGAAATTTATTATTTCCTTCAACTATGAATGGAGGCCACAAACATTAGTCTGAAAAGAGGGTCATAGATATCATCAGACTGCCAGAGGGGTGCATGACACAAAAAAGGTTAAAAACCCTTGACCTAGGTGGAGAAAGATTGAATTATTATTTACCAGCACCCGTATTCCAAATAGCTGGAAGGTAATTATGTTTTAGTTGCTAATCATATTTCCAAGGATAGCTAAGCAGGCAGGCTTTAAATTCTATTGTTACATCTATTCAGACAGATATGGCAGATGGACAATAAACTGTAACCAAAGTTGATTAAGAGGAGAATGGACTGGATTACATTTGGGAAACTGTGAACAGCTTTCAGTAATCCTAAACTGCCCTGTAGCAAATGCCCATCTTTCTAACACCAGTGTTATGTTGGCTACAAGTTATACTAGCAAATCTTGAAAGATTATAATCTCAAAAAAAAAAAGAAAATTGCAGATAAACCAAAAGGCAATAGTAAATTGAATTATGGGTAAAAGCTGCTATGGCAAAATGGCAGCAGTGGTTTATATATGACGAGGCATTGTCAAGAACAAGTATAACTGACAATGGAGTTGGACCAGATATAACATGAGACCAAAGAGATGGACAGCCTAATTGTTACACAGGGTACGTGTACAATGGTATCCATGAAGTGTTAAAGCTAGAAGAAAATTTCTAACACATCAGATCCTCTAGAAGATTTATAGAAAAATGTGAATCGCATAGGACAGAAAGGTATGGGAAACCCTGGTGGCTCAGAATCATACAGTCTTCTATGCTTTGCTGAAAGACAACTCCCCAATTATTTGGGATGATAAAGGCGGACATTAATAAACCTAAATCAGAAAGGGGCTTAGAAAAGTACATGAATCCTGCTAGCAGGAAGACATATGATCAAAAGATAGACTCAGTTTCTGCATCCTAATTATCAAAATGGCTATAACAGCAGCAGTAGCAGTAACAGTAGTAGGGGGCAGTTAGGTGGCACAGTGGATAGAGCACCGGCCCTGGATTCAGGAGGACCTGAGTTCAAATTCGGCCTCAGACACATAACACTTACTAGCTGTGTGGCCCTGGGCAAGTCACTTAACACCATTGTCTAGCCAAAAAACAAACAAACAACAAAACAAAAAAGAAGTAACAGTAGTAGTAAGTACTAGCAGTAGTCATTGTAGTAGTTGTAGTAGTACTTACATCTTCTATTTGCTTCTAGTTGTATCATGGGTTAAATATGGATTAAGTTATCCCCCATACATTAGACTCCTGAGCAACCCAATGCATTAAAGGCTTTCTTCTAGTTATTTTAATGTATGAAGGCTACCAATATATAACTCATACTATCCGTAAGTTGCCCATCAGTCTTATCACAAGACCAGCTTACCTCATTCCAGGGATCTTTCACAATGTCTCTTACTCCAAGTCTCACATGCACATTATCATTGGTAATGTGGAATTCTATTTTTCCATTAACTTTTGAATGACCTATATTTCAATTCATCCAACATTGTGTCATTTCATGAATTGTGTCCATGTAGCATCAACAAGAAAGAGGTGGGAGTAATTTGTGCCAGTAATATATTCTCATATCACCAATTATCACCACTATGCCCTAAATCTACATATCTCAAGTCAATCTCTTCCCTGAGTTTCAGTCTCTCATTTTCACATGCCAACTGGACACTGCCACCTGGATGGCCCACCAATACTTCCAACTCAACATGTGCTAAATTAGATTTATTATCGTCTCCTTGAATCCTTTACTCACAATTCCATATTCAGTTCATGGCACCATCATCCTTTGAGTCACTCATTTTGGCTTCAAACATTAAACATATCTCCGAATCCTCCCCTTTCTCTCACTCTCTGTATCCAATCAGTTGCCAAAATCTCATAATTCCTCCCTGGTAAAAAAATCTCTCAAATCTTCCTCCTCTTTGCTCATAATGTCACCACCCTATTTTAGGCCCTCATCACCTCAAATCTGGACTAAAATAAAGGTCTCTCTACATCATTTTTCTTTCAAGCCATCCTTCACAAGCTGCCTAAATAATATTCTTAATGAAAAAGTCTGGCTAAATCACTCCCTTGATTAAAAATCTTCCATGGCTCCCCATTGTCCACAGGAAAAAGTTAAAACAAGGAAAAAATACCAGCTTCTAAACCTGGCTTTTAAAGTGCATGGTCTGATTCAGACCTAACCTTTTAGTTTTAATTTCCTCTACTTTCCTTCCCAAATGCTACTTTGTAGTCAAACTGGATTCCTTGATTCCATCTTGCTTTCACTAATGCCTGGAATGGATTATCCTTGCTTAAAAAATTTTTCTTCCTTAATTTAAACACAACTCAATTGCTACCTCTTCTAGAAAGTTTTTCTTGAGTCTTTCCACCAGTATTCCCTAGTTAAAAGTTAGGTTCCATTCCTAAAACTTCTTACAGCTATTTGTCAGAATATCTCCTTTGTCATCATTACATTTTCCTTGTGTAAGAGTGATTTGTGCACATGGTTATCCAGTATTACAGTTTCAAGGAGGGCAAAGACTATTGCTTTTCAGCTTTGCATATCCTGAGTACCCAACATAATGCGTTGCACATAGTAGGTGCTTAATAAATGTTTGTTGAAATGCCTCTTAAAATTGGACGGAACCATGGTTTGCCCACACCTATTACATTATGTGTAGATCTAACTACCCAACTTTAAGAATGAAGCAGCTGAGAGTATTTAGAGAAGTGTAACTAAAGTGACCTCTCCTTCCCTCTCCTCTCTTCTCCTTTCCTCATATCCAAATTATACCTATTTTTCAAGGCCCCTATCAACTTCTACTTATTTTGACTCACATCGCTTTCCCCCTTTTCTGAACTTTTATAGCACTGAAGTCTGTACTCTATAATTTAACACTTAATTCTATACTGTTTTATAGAATCTTATTTACCCAGAGCTGGAAAAAAGCCTAGAAACAATTGGTCCAGCTCCTTCATTTTACATACGCAGAAGCTGAGGCCCATAGAAAGAAACCAACCCACCCAAAGTCACATAGCTAGTAGACGACAGAGGCAGGATTTTAACACATTCCTTCTGGCTGTTAGTCTACCACCCTTTACCCTAGACCATACGCTTGTCTGATTGCTTCAACAAGTCAAGTCAACAAGCATTTATTAAATACTTACTATGTGCCAGACACTATACTAAGTGCTGGAGATAACAAATATAAGCAAAAAGAAAGATAATCTCTGCCCTTAAAGAGCTTACATCCCAGCAAGGGAAGATAATGCATAAAAGGGGACTGAAAAGGAGGAGGAAAGAAGATTCCCACACTGGGACCAAATGGTAAAGTCTGGAGAGTCAGAAGCTTCAAACGTAATTCTGGATTATAAATTCTCTGATTGTAAATTCTTCTTCCTTTATTACTCTTGCACTTCATAGTCCAATTTTAATTAAAGAGTAGATACTTAACATTCCAGCCCCCCACATCTTGACCTTTGTTTTGCCACTGAACTTTGATGACTTTGAAGGAGAGTGAAGCTCACAACTTTATGTAGCTCTGCCTCACCTAAATATAATTCACCAGCAAGTCAAGACATCACCCTCATGGTGTCATTGGTCCTCTTCAAAAAATGAAGGACAAACAACTCAAATACTGTTCATTTATGTAGTTAGTTGATTGATTGATTGATTGATTGATTGATTGAAAATAGTAGGACATCCCACTTGCACATAGGATCAATCTCCAAAAAGCTAACCTAAGATTGAGTTACTCTTTGTCAACATCCACTCAAAAGCAGGCTCAAAAGCCCCCAACCAATGAGTTGTGTGCTTTTTTTTTTAACATTACTCTTACAAAAACCACCACAATGTTTTTCACTATACAACAGACATTTATTCCAACAACACAGCAAAAAAGTGACAGTTTTTAAATCCCACTCATGCATACACAGGGTACTCTGTTCTGTAGGTTGGTACAGCATCAATATGGTAAGGTATATATTCAGAGACTATCAATGACCAGGAAATGTGCATGGAGAGGACACATGTAGGAAAAAATGTGTCTAGAGAACATGCATGAAGAAACACATACCAGGAGCCTGTGAGGACAAGGCATCAAACACCCAATGCTTCAGGGTGGCCACTGCTTTAAAATGATGTCATCATGCTACTATCTGCTGGAATCACACCTTTGCTCTCTACTGGGCATCTCTGCTAGTTTCACAATCATAGAGCTCTTCCTTCCTACCACCTCCTAACCTTCAGCTCTTCGGGGCTCTCTGCTAGATTCTCAACTCCTATCTGTTAACATGTAACGATTTCAAAGATTCTACCAAAAAAAGCATACTAAGTTTCTTAATCCATAGTTGAAGCTATGTGAGGTATCACAGCAAGCTAAAGGCAGATGAAAAAACTCAGCCAATGTCCCAAAGATTCAGTCTAATCTTTTTACTGCTGTATCTGATCTTGATTTTATTTCTAGGGTCACAGCCATAGGGTTTTTGACGTAAGGTTAGAAATTACTCATAACTACAATGGTGGGAGGGGGCAGCTTAGGGAAAAAAACCTTAGAAACTGTGGAGTTTGAGCTAAGAAGCAATGAGCCAATTCATTAGTTTTAAATTTTTATTTATTGTTTATTTTTTAGCATTCTTTTTTTTTAAATTTTCAGTTCCATATTCTCTCCCTTACACTAGCCCTTCTTCCACACATTGAGAAGGCGGGAAATATTATATCAATTATGTATGTATGCATGTATGTATATATGAAGGAATGCAAAACATCTCCATATTAGTCATGTCACAAAAAAAAACAAGAAAAATTAAGGAAGTTAAAAAAAAGTATGTTTCAATCTGTACACAGAGTTCATCAGTTCTCTCTCGAGGTGGATAGCATTTTTTCAATATGAGTCCTTTAGAATTGTATTAGATTATTATATTGATTACAGTAGCTAAGTCTTTCACAATAGTTATGATTACCATATTGCTGTTACTATGTACAATGTTCTGGTTCTGCTCACTTCATTTTGCATCAGTCCATATAAGTCTTCCCAAGTTTTCTGAAACCACCTCCCTCATCATTTCTTATAGCATAATAGTATCCCATCACAATCACTTACCATAACTTGTTCAGGCTAGATAATTAGTGATGAATTCCTTGACTATGACAACCTATGAAACGAAGAAAAATATAAAATATCCTTTAGTTACATGTGGAACTTTTCCATTTCACAGACAGTGGCAGAACACAAGAAAAGAAGACCTGGGTATCAAAAGTATCATCAGCTTCAAGACCATAGGTAGACATAACTTAGCCATTGCTGCTCTATACATGTTTAATATCCTAAAGGACCTGAATCACATTAATCTTAATATTATCCCTATAAATTAAATCAGAAGACAAAAGGAAGTCAGGGTTAAATGAAAGAATAGCTCCCTGGTTCTCTTCGAGGTGTCAGAGTTGGATTTATAAGGTATACAAGGACAACTTTTTAAAACTAGAACCAAATTCATCTAAATAGACCACCTACTATGTTAGACAAATAGATGAGAGGAGAGACAAAGAGACAGCGACAGAGAGAGAGAGAGCTACAAGGTGCGGCAGGGTCATATGAAAAACTGGAGTCATATGGCATTAATCTAAAAAGATATAATGAAGCAAATACATTTCTAATAGACTAGTAAAGATAAAACTAGAGTAACTGACATTCAAGTGCACCATAATATCGAAGCCAGAATCTCTCTATGGGTTTCCTCAAACCTAAATTTCTTTCTTGAACTTCTCTGCCTCTCCATCTCCAGGACCAGATTAACCTTTCTTCAGAGCTGGCTAAAAATACATACATTCTTAAGATACACTGGCTTAAGCCAACACGAAAGAGAAAAATGGAAAATCCATACAAAGCTAATGAGAGATCAGCTTCTTCAAAGCTATTCCTTGGAGGCTGTATCTTGTAATAATGATAATAGCAGTCATACACTTATTTAGTGCTCTAAGTTTTATAAAGTCATTATTAATTATTATTATTATGGTGGTGGTTGTTGTCGTCGTCGTCATCGTCATCACTGAAAGTATCCCAAAAGCATTAGTGAAGTTTTAAGCTTTTAATAACAGAAAACAGAATTAAGATTTTTGGGGACACATACATACACATGTATACACATATATGTGTGTAAATATGTATACATATACACATAAATTATGTATGCCTATATATGTAATGTGTACATATAAATACATATACCTATACATCCATATAGGTATATACAGATACATAGATATAAAAGATATTTTTGTTGTTTAGTTATTTTTAGTCATATCTGATTCTTAAAACCCTATTTGGGGTTTTTTTTTGGCAAAGATACTAGAGTTGTTTCCCATTTACTTCTCTAGCTGATTTTATAGATGAGGAAACTGAGGCAAACAAGGTTAAGAGACTTGCACAGTAAGTGTCTGAGGCTGGATTTGAACTCGGATCTCCCTGACTCCAGGCCTGACATTCAAGTGTACCATCGTATAGAAGCCAGAATCTCTCTATGAGTTTCCCCAAAACTAAATTTCTTTCTTGAATCTCTCCACTCCTCCACCTTCAGGACCAAATCAACCTTACTTCACAGCTGGCACTAAGAATAACAGACTTGGGGTTTGGGTATGCTTTGGTTTTCATTTTCAGTTGTAAATAGAGGTGGTAAAGTCCAGACTGGAGCCATAGAGATCTTGGAACCCAGGAATCCACATCAGATGTGGCAATCAGCCCAACAGGGTAGTCCAGATAAGCTAGGGTCCCAAGATGCAAGCCCAGAGGGCACTTCAGACTTGGAACTTGGTAGGACTGTGCTATTTAGGAATAAACTAAGCTATGAACCTAATCCCTCTCCACTCCCTAAAACCTGAGATAGGATAGTATAGGGGGAATATATGATCCTATGTGCTGAGGTAAATGTTTGTATGTTTGCTCTTGCTACGTCCCTTTTAGGGGTATCAGTGGATAGAGCACAGGGCCTGGAGTCAGGATGGACCTGAGTTCAAATCCAGTCTCAGACATTTACTAGTTGTATGTCTCTGGTCAGGTCACTTAACCCTGTTTGCCTCAGTTCCTCATCTGTATAATTAGCTAGAGAAGGAAATGGCAAACCCACTTCCATATCTTTGCCAAGAAAACTCCAAATAGGGTCATGGAGAGTCAGACACAAGTGAAATGATCAACAACAACAAAAAACATGCCTCTGAAGTTAATATACTCTTGCAAAAGCTAATTTGACTGTTAAATAGCTAAACAGAGCTGAGGTATAAGGGATCCCTAAAACTGATGGAACACAATCAATGGGGGCTGGAGCCAATGCCTGAGAGATTGGACATACCCCAAACCTCCTGGAGGGTATCAGAGTACCCTGGGTTAGAAATGACATGTAAAATATACGACCTTCAGCCAGATTAGTCACTCTTGTACACACACATACTTACATACATATATATGCTGTATGTATGTTTGTGTTTTTATATATATATGCGCCTATACATAAACACATACACTATGTATATACAAGGATGTGGTGTATTTATATATATATGCATATGCGTGTACATGTGTGTTTGCATGTATAATCTCATTAGATCCTCATAACAATGCTGAGGTAAATGCCATTATTATCCCCATTATATTGATGAGGAAACTGAGGCCAAGAGAGGTTAAATCTGTTGCCCAGGATCACACAGCTAATAAGTTCTGAGGCGAGATTTCAATTTCTGACTCAAAGTCCAGTGTTCTACCCGTTGTGCCAGCTAGCCTCCTCGCATAGACTGAAGACAGCTCTATAAATAAGTTCATCAACCTGAGGGCTCACATCAACATTTTAACAACCTGCCATCTCTTGTGGAGGTCACCCCTCCAGTAAAACACATTCAATCAGTAACCTTTTTGGTTCTCTAATCTAAAATACTTTGTGATTTGCCTGGGGTGAATAGGCAACGCCTGTTTGCAAGGAGAATATGGGATTGTGAAGCATAGAGGAAACATTTTATGGCAAAAACAAATTGCTTTCTCTTCAGATAAAATTCACCCAACCTCAACCCTTCTCGAATGAGGGCCACCCAATCTGACCCTCCGGAAAAGATATCTGGGTCCCGCTGGATGAACATCACACTGCTACAGCAATAAATTAGACTGTGCTCAAGAGGAGGAAGTATTTGGATAAGGAAATCTCTCCTCTGGGGATGATTGTGGTTCACATTTCTAGCTGAGCCAAGAACTTCCTATAAATTTCACCTGTTGACACATTTTCATGTGTATTTGTGCCACCTCCAAGGGGGCCGGAAGCAGAGGTGGGGAAAGAAAGGGTTGAGGCAAAATATGAATGAGTGCGCAGGAAGCAATTAAGCTCATGGAACTTTGTCAAAGGGCTGGCATGTGGGTACATGCGGTATGAAGTCTTGGTTAGGGAACCGATCTGGCAGGGTTATCTAATCTGGAATGAAAGAAAGAGGAGAGACAGAGACAGAGACAGAGGCAGAGGCACAGAGACAGACAGATGGACTGAGAGAAGAGAGACAGAGAAAGACAGAGAAAGGGAAACAAAAGAGAAACACACAGAGAAGACAGTGAGACAGTCAAAAATAGAGGCAGAGAGAGACAGGAAGAAAGGAAGGAAAGAAGGAAGGAAGGAAGGAAGGAAGGAAGGAAGGAAGGAAGGAAGGAAGGAAGGAAGGAAGGAAGGAAGGAAGGAAGGAAGGAAGGAAGGAAGGAAGGTAGGCTATGTTTTTTCCTGCTTTGGTATGACAGAAAGCTCTACCTTCATGCTGGTTCCTCATTGATTTTTTTGTGCTGATTAGGGTTTTCCTAATTGCTTTCCAACAACTTAAGCCTGAATTCTGCTTCATTTCTAGGACAGAATTGGGATTTCATTATGCAATTTTGTGCAGGCATCAGATTGAAATGAAAAGTCAAACATGCTGATTTCTTGACTACAAACTATCCTGGAATTTTGCAAGTTGCACTGAGTAATACAGGAATGTCATCACGATGAGCTGGGGAGACATGATCCTACAGCGTGGGAACCCAACTCTACCTAGCCCTGAAGGTTGTGTCTGCACATGTGAAGCAAAACTGGAGACAATACTTTGGATAATTCCCACCCCAAATCCCTGACTCACCTAGCATGTCTAAAGAGGGATTGAGTAAGAGAAGGGATGAGGCTAGCAGATTTTCCTCTGAGCTTTTAAAGCCCCATACTTCCTAGTTCGACCTATCTTTGCATTCTCATTAGACATTGTCCCATTTCTGATTCTGTCTCTTCTATACTCATGACACTCCGTCCCATTCCCAGAATATAATCTCTCCTGCCAGAGGCACCTGGTGGTGCAGTGGATGGAACACTGGGCCTGGAGTCAGGAAGATCTGAATTCAAACCCAGCCTCAGAAACTTACAAGCTGTGGCAGCCTGGGCAAATCACTTATCCTCGGCTTGCCTCAGTTTCCTCAACTGCGAAATGAGGAGAATAAAAGCACCTAACTCATAGGGTTGTTGTCAGGATCAAATGAGATAATATTTGTAAAAGGCACTTAGCAAAGTGCCTGGCACATAGAAGGTGCTATGTAAATGCTTATTTCTTCCTTTCTTATCTCCTCCACCTTATAGACTCATTCTTCCTTTAATACACATCTGAGGCACTATCTTCTACATGAAGCTTTTCCTGATCCCCAAAACTTCTAGTGGTCTCCCTCCCAAATTATCTCATATTTAACCACTCTGTATACATTTCTATTTATTTACTTTATATTTGTGGTGTCTATATTTGTATATTTACTTGTCTCTCCCAGTAGAATGTAAGCTCTTTACCAGTGGGTTTGTGTCATTCTTTGTACTTGTATCCCCAGTACCCAACATAGTGCCTGGCACATAGTAGGTGCTTAATAACTACTTAGTGATTGATTGATTGACTTCCTTAGTCAGCCCAGATTTCACTCAAGGACTGAGGCATTGAATGCTTATTCTTAGTTTTCCATGCGGGATCAGAAGGAGGCAATCATTTTCTATGTGTTCTTATATCCTGCAACTAATCAGAGGAACCCCCATCAGAAATTTAATGTCTGAATTCCTCTAAGATCTCCTAGGGTAGTCAGGGCCTTGGACCAAAACTGATGATGATTCCATACTTCCCAGCCAGACAGAACATCAGCATGTTTCAATTAAATTCAACAAACTTTTACAAAGAGCATATTATCAGCAAGGCACTGGACTCCAGGACACAAAACCAAAATGAAAACCTGTCCCAGACCTGGAGAAGCTAGTCTATAGGAGAAATACAAGATTTCCATAGAAACATAAATATGAGTTAATGGGAGGTAGAAGAGGGCAATAACAACTTTGAGGCTCCAAAAGGCCCCATGCAGTAGGCTAAGCTTTGAAGGGAGCCGTGGATTCTAAGAGGCCAAAATAAGAGAGTGCAAAGAGGCAGCCTGTACAAAAGCCCAGAGACAGTAGGCAGAATACCAAGATCAGGTTGGCAGTCTAGTAGGCCAATCTGACTGAAATGTAGTGTGTGAAGGGGAGTGAACCATGACTCAGAACTCAAAGCTTCAGGTTTGCACAGAGTGAATTCAGTCCTGAAGGCTTCCCACAATTCACCCTTTGGCTCATGGCCAACCTAGATTTTCCCCTGAGAACCACAAAATTCGACTTCTTTCATCCCCACCTAAGGTATCCTCAGGGAGCGACAGCCTTCATAGCTAATGCCAAGTCTCTGTGAATGTGAGTGAAAAGGTCTCTCAGCCTCTATACAAGCACTCCCAATAATTATATATGAGGCAGCCTTTATTTCACCAAAAAATGTTTATCCATTAACCAATTTTACCCTTTGAGGGCAAAGCGGAAAAGCAGACGGAACAAAGAGAGAGGAAGGCAGACTAAAATAACTACTTTAGTCTCTTCTTGTCTCTAGCATGACTGAAGTGGTCTTCCACAATAAAAATAATAATAAAGGACGTGTGTGGTTTATGAAGTGCTTTCTACCCATTATTCCATTTGCTATCATAACAACTATGTGAGACAGGAATTACACTTATAATTATCCCCATTTCGTAGGTGGGAAAATGGAGGCATAGATTTTTAGCTAGCTGGCAGAGCCAGTACAGAATTTTTGTCTACCAGAGTGAAAGAGCCAGTGACCTCATGTCTCAATTTAAACTTGTTTGAATCTTTTCACCCAGAACCTTAATTAGCATGTAATGGGTGGTTTTTCTTCAAGCATTTCTCCAAGATTCATCTTTCAGGTTTATCTGTCATTTGCAGTTGTTGCATTCCTTCTCAACAGTAACTGTATCTTTATCTAGTTAGCACTTTGGGACTTTGCTGGGTGAAAGACAATGTTATGGAAGTATACAAAGGTATCAGGGGAAAATTCTAGAAGGCTTGGTCAGGCTTATTCTAAGAATTTCATCCATCCACTCCAAGCAATTTCTTCTGTTGATCTTTAGGATTACCATAGAAATAGCCAAGGCTTCCCCTGATCTACCCTGGAATATCATCCCCTCTTGGTGCTCAGCTATATGGTATCTGAAATGCAAAGGTTTTTCTCTGACTGGCTTAAAATGGAATACCAGAACTAAGTAGGAAATAAGCCAATATAAGAATGAGAAGATTTAAGGATTAGAATCGATTCTCAAATACTCAGTGCAGGAGATTCTGCATTGTATTTTCTAACTTCCTGCACTCACACAGGAGCTATGCTGCGCATCCCTCATTAAGAAGTGAGTGTCTTGTTTGTGTGTGTTTTTATTTTATTTTTTTCTAATAAGTGGGTTTTAGGATATTTGTGTTTGATCAGTGAAAACTGCTTTTATGTGAGCCAGTGAGATAACACACAGAGAGATAACCTGAATCTGTTAGTGCTCTCTCAACTCCTTCCTCAAAAAACACCATAAAAACAGATTACCTTCTCTTTATTTAGGGTATGTAATAAAGGGGCAGCCCCAGTCTTTGGATCATGTGAAGTCTTCTCTGCCTACTGCATATCCCTCTGGAGATTTCTGGGCCTGATACTGGACGTGTATGATGAGTGGCCCTGCCCCTGATTTAGGCCATATTCAGGTATTCTATGACTTGCTTTTTGGTTTAGTGAATAATGATGAAAAAACACTCTCTCTCTCTCTCTCTCTCTCTCTCTCTCTCTCTCTCTCTCTCTCTCTCTCTCTCTCTCTCTCTCTCTCTCTCTCTCTCTTTCTCCTCCACTCTGGCAGTTTTTGAATGAAAAGGAAGAAACATTGTAAGCCTCTGAGTGATGGGCCCTCTCCCCAATGTTTTATCTCATTTTATCCTCGTAACAGCCCTGGGAGGTAAGAGGTATTATTATCCCCATTTTATAGATAAGGAAACTGAGGCAGAGGTTGAGACTTGTCCGTGGTTTTACAACTAGTAAGTATCTGAGGTCAGATTTGAAGGGTTTGAAATCACAATGTAGCACTGTATCCAGCTTAGCACCTAGTTTCCACCAAGTTGTTGGAAGGAATGCTTTGGAAATGCTACTTTAAATTTGAGCCCAATCTCCCAAAGACTGGGAGACAGAGGAGAGAGTGTGGCTCAGTTCACAGAAGCATCTTTGTATTTCAGTCCTCCTATTTATATCTTTTCAGTAAATAGTCCTGTGTAAAAGCTAATTGATGTTAACTAGTTGCCAATGACATTGAGAAATATCAAAGAATTAACAACTGTTGGAGCTGTAATCATTGGGTTATCTGATTTAGAGGAGCCATCAACTGTCAATTGATGATGTTAACTGGTCAAACTGATATTGTGGAAATATTGACTGTCGGTGATATTGGGGAGAAATACACTAGATTGGGATCTGAGAATGATAACATTAGGAAAAAAACTATGCTCCAGCCTTTCAGGGATCCCTGAAAATCTGTGGGGAGCAGGAGCTTGGCTTTGGGGACCTGACCTGACAGTGAGGGGCAGCTTGGAAAAGTAGCTCCAGAGTCTGTGTGTTCCACATATATTTCCTGTATGCACATATATATGCACATGACGTTTCACCCAAAAGAATGTAAGGCCCTCAACAGAGAGGATTATTTCATTCATAGCTTTCTGTCTTTAGTTTTTCTTTCTATCCTACTATGTGCCAGGCCTACTACTACTCCTGGCATACAGTAGGTACTTAAAAATGTGTGACTGATCATAGCTCACTTTGTGATTTTGGAGTCATAGCACCTGGATTTGAATTGGCTTTGTTCCATACCAGCTCTGAGACTTCAAGCAAGTTATTTAATATCCCAGCTGGACAAGATAACCCCTGTCTCTTTATGTCTTGAATCCTACAAAACACTTTCCTAACAACTACCCTTGAAGTTACAAGATTTATTAGGCCCATTTTCCAAAAGAGGAAAATGAGGCACTAGGAGATGAATGTCATTGCCCAAGGTCACAAACTCAAGTCCAGGTCTTCTGACTCGAAAGCCCAGTGGTCCCTCCATTACTCCACCTTGCCAATTTTTGCAGTTGATGGAGCAAGGAAATTCCAAAATGAAGAGGTAGAATGAACCCACAGCCCAAAGGTTAGCCAAGTCAAATCGAATTTGAATAACATGACCATGACCTTGTAGCTGATGAAAGCCCTTGCTACTCTATTTCCTGGAGGAAAAACTGCATAACAAAACTGCAGAAACATGACTCACCAATCCATCTCCTTAGAAGCCAGTCACATGAATGTAATCATGGCTTTGTCTGGCATCAGCTCTCCCCTCACCCTCCTCATCTGCCCTGAATAGAAGACGCTGATGCTCCTTCCTTAGGTACACAGGGTATAGGGGGAGGGGTGGCGGAAGGGTCATGTCATTACCGGCGGCAATGGGAATCAGACAAAGGGAACGGGAACAAGCAGCTTTGGAGAGCCTGATGTGGGTGGGAGCTGCGGCCTCACATCCAGGGGGCAACAGGGAGTGATTGCCGGCCCAGTCAGGACTGGATTGCTGGATGGTACTGAAATGTAACATTCAGGTGAAGGAAATAATAGTGGCTCTCACAATACAGCTCTTTAAGGTTTACAAATCACTTTCCTCAACACAACCCTATAAGGTAGACAGTGTAGGTAAGCATTCCCACCCCTCCCCCCTTTAAATATATTGAAACTGAGGTTCGTGGAATTGGATTGTCACAGGTCAGAGAGCTAGTAAGTAGCAAAACCAGGATTCCAACTCAGGCCCCCTGACTCCAAACCCAGGGCTCTTTCTATATGCCACAAATCAACTCAGCTTGTCTTTGTTGCTTCTAACCACAGAAGGTGCTTTAGGGTATAGCAAGTAATCCTCAACTGTGTTTATAGGATTTAAATGGAATCAAGTCTAATTATTTTAGGTTATTAGGCATTTCTTTTAGACATCTCTCTGTTTTCAGATTTGCTGAGTTTTCACCAGAAACCTGTCATCTTCCAAAGTATTTAAATGCAGATTTTAAGTGGATTTAAACCAATGAGAGAGAGAATAGGGAGCCCCCAAAATGAAAGCAGGTAGATAGAAATGATCAAAAAATGTCACTGCAACAACCACAGGCAGGATTTTTTTTTCTTCATACTGGGCCCAGGGCAAGATCCTCTTACCCAAAAGGCAATAGGTAGAAGATGTTAAGAGGCAGATCTAGGCTTGATGTGAGAAGAAAAGCTCCTAACACATAGAGCCACCCCAAGAGTGGAATGGGCAGCCTGGGGAAGCAGAAGCCTCCCCTGGCTAGACTAGGTCTTCCGGCCACAAATGGATGACCGCTTGTTGTGATGTTAACAAAAGGATTCTTGTTCAGATATGGAGGAACCTAGAGGACCTCACTTTGAGATTCTATGACTCTGGAGAGGGCCTGCCTTGAACATTCCAATCCCATTCTGTACAAACCTACCCTACCACTTCTTAATTCGCCCTAAGGGCTTTCCAAGTGTTTTCCCCCTTATCTCAAGGATCTCAGGTAAGCTCCTTGAGGGCAAGGCCTATATTTTACCTCCTTTTGTATCCCTAGCACTTAACACAGTGCCTGATACATGGTAGATATTTAATAAATGTTTATTGATTGATCAACCCACTGGGTTTCACTTTTCTCTTCTGTAAAATTATATAGTTGTACTATATGATCCTTGGAGTCCTTTCCAGCTGTTACATGCCATGAATTAATGAAAAATTATGAATTAGTCATTTTAATGTAAATTTTACTTCAATAACTAAAACTGAGCTAATGAAGTGTTGACTGGTAGGGATATATTTTGGGAAGAGATTAAAATTATTTGTAACTAGCATATAAATGGGGCAGCTAGATGGCACAGTGGATGGAACACTGGGCCTGGAGTTAGGAAGACCTGAGTTCAAATCTGGTCTCAGATACTTACTGGCTGTGTGACTCTGGGCAAGTCACTTAACCCTGTTTGCCTCAGTTCCTCATCTGTAAAATGAGCTGGAGAATGAAACGGCAAATGACTCCAGCATCTTTGCCAAGAAAACACCAAATGGGGTCATTGAGAGTTGGACACCACTGAAACAGCTGCGCAACGACAATTGTTCGTATGCAATGAATATTATATACTAATAGGGCCTGAACTTGTGATTTCATTTTAGGAAACTCATGGGTAAGGAAATTCCCTTAAATTATACATATTGGTGTCTTCTCATCTACTTACAATCTCAGAGAGATGTCTAGAGTACTTAGAAGTAAAGAGACTTGCCTAGGGTCAAATAATCGTTGAGTATCAGAGGCAGGACTTGAACCCAAGTCCTTCCAACTGATTTTTTTATGTACTAATCCAACTAGGTGGATAGAGTCCCCGGCTTCAAGTCAGAAGACTCCTCTTCCTGAGTTCAAATCCAGACTCAGACACTTACTTAGCTGTGTGACCTTGGGCAAGTCACTTTCCCTGTTTGCCTCAGTTTCCTTAACTGTAAAATGAGCTAGAGAAGGAAATGGCAAATCACTCTATTATCTTTGCTAAGAAAATCTCTAATGGGTCACAGAGAGTCAGACACAACTGAAACAACTGAGTAACAATAAAAATCCACATATCTCCAAAAAATTGCATTTTGTAATGCAATGTGGTGTTAGGTTGTATAGGAAATATACTTTTGGGGATACAGTATTTTCTACAGAGATTTATAGTGCTCAGACATCTTCTGGTTTGCTACCATACCAGCCTGGCTTTTACTGAACTGACTTATTGATGCAAAACAGGAAGTGCAGAGCTTAAAAAAGAGAGAAGAAAGAAAGAGGGACTGTCAGGTACTGTAATACATCTGTACTTCATCCCATGCTGTTTATGTTAAATTTTTTACATCCTAGTAGCATTAGGTAGATTTAGCCTTTGGATCATTTGAGCAGGGTCGCTTTTCAGGGCTGGAGTTGCAGGAATAGAAAAATGAATGATCCCAACTGATACAGAGTTTCTAGGACCCATAAACCAAGGGTCCATGGAATCAAGGACCCTGTTATACAATTCACCCATGCTTCTGTGACCAAGAGAATCACAGAACGCTTGTACAATGCTCTGTGACTGAAATGTGAACAACCTGTTGTCAATTAACTACTCCCTAGTTCCTGGGAAATGGGGGAGTTTATTTTAATACACTCAACTTCTGTGTTGCCTTTCATTCACAATTAAGGACTCTGAAGAGACTGAAAAAGGAGACATTAAATTGGGAAGTGACTGGACTCTGCATCACATGATACATGTGTCTAAACTTCTTGATTTTTATCATATTTTTATATAAGTAATTTAATTAAACCACCTAACTGTTAACTTAAACCTGTGGTGATTTTCACTAGTCAATGAGAGTAGAGCCTTAGAATAATAGGTCTGGACCCACACTTCATAGGGCATTTGCTGGGGACAACTGATTACAGAGAGATATAGTACTCAGTCACTTAGTCAACAGAAATTTGTTAAGTGTTTGCTATGTGTTAGGCATTGTACTAAACTCTCAGAGTGCTAATATAGAAGGAAAGAAAGATACTCTCTGCCCTTAAAGAGCTTACTTTCTAATGGGGGAAGATAACACACAAAAAGGAAGCTGAAAATGGGTGGAAAGGAGCATCTAATAAGAGAGAATCATAGACAAGAGTCCAGAATTCAGCCTGTAGAGTAATGAAGACATGCATGTCCTAGGAACCTTTATTAAATGGAAATTCTGGATGGAGCCATGGAATAAGAGAGAGGGACCATGGGGATGGGAAGATACTTTCAGAGCTAAGAGGAGCTTCCAGGATGAAGAGGTTTCTGAAGAATAAAGAAGGCAACCCCAGCACTAGGGAGGGAACACTTCCACCTTTCCTCTGCCTTGATCAGATTACAATTTGTAGCACTGTATTGTACCAGGTACCATATTTTAGTATGGACACTGGAAAGGTCAAGACTATACAGAGGAGAGTAACTAAGATGGCCTTAAGACCATGCCAATGAGGATTGGTTGGAGGGACTGAACATGTTCTACCTGAAGACAGAAGACTTAGCAGAGGGAAATGATAGCTGTTTTCAAATTTTGAAGGAATGGCATACAGAAGAAGGAATACAGTTGTTCTGCTTGGCCACAGAGGGAAGAACTGCAAAGAATGGGTAGAAGCTGCAGAGGCAAATTGAGGTTAGATTTAAGGAAAAATGTCCTAACGGCTAAAGTTAACCCAAATATGCTGGCTGCCTCAAAAGGTTATGAGTTTTCTCTCACTGGAGGTTTGCAAACAAAGTCTGGATGACCACTTTTCCCATGTGTTGTAGGAGAGATTTTCATTCAGGCATGAGGAGATGAGACACTTTCCAAGAACTTTCTACTCTGAAATTTTCTGATTCTATAAAATGGATGTTTGTAAACTCCTTTCGTGTGTGTTAAAAAGTTTGTCCCTGTAAGCAATTACATTTCCCATAAAAATTTAGTTATCATTATTATTATTTTGTATTATCTATGAAGAGAGAATTTTTTAAGCAAAGATAAACCAGTTCAACTCCTCTCCAATATGTTACATATTTCAAATTAGTGGAATCTTGATTAATGAGGTCATATGATATTGCTTTCCTTCATTTTAAAAGATAATGGCATAATTCTATACAAAGAAATTTCTGCCATTCTCAGGTAATAGATTTTAAAGGTTTCAAAGATTCGGGCCAAATTCTCAAGAAGCAAGAAAAAAAATTAAAAGTAGAAAAAAATAAAATAAGATTGCAAATTTTTGAGTTGAAAAAACTTGTTTATTAAAATATCAGTATTCAAATGTAATACTCATTGCCAATATTTTCACACCAAGTTTAAGAGGAAATAAAATTCAGAGTAAGATTTGAAGAAATACAAATAAGCCTTCTACTACCTTTAAAAATTTTAATGTCAAGTAAAAATATTTTTTTAAATTAATCTTCTTCACTAGCTCCCAAACTTGAGCAAATTTAAACAAACAAACCCCCCCTCCACATATCTACATAGTCAGGCAAAAAAAAAGTTTACATGTTAGGTACATCCATAAATGTATATCTCATTTTGAATTTCAAGTTTATCACACCTCTATCAGGAGGTGAATGACATGTTTCATCTTCATTCTTTTGGATTCATGGTTTATCAGAGTTATAAATTCTTTCAAAGTTGTGTTGTCTATAATGTTATCAATGTATAAACTATTCTGCAAGTTCTGCCCACATTGCTCCACATCAGTTCATAAAGGTCTTCCTAGTTTCCTCTGGAGAGGAAGATTGCCACTTAAAGGGATAAGTGCCAGGGAATTTGGAGATCAGTAATTAGTAGTTTTCAGTAAAAGACTCATGGGCCCTAGATGATGCAGTGGATAGAGTGCCAGGTGAGGAGGAAGTTCAAATCTGGCCTCAGACACTTACTAGCTGTGTGACCTTGGGTGAGTCTCTTAACCCTATTTTCCTCAGTTTCCTCATGTATAAAATGAAGTAGAGAAGGAAATAGCAAACTGTTCCAGGATCTTTGCCAAGAAAATCCCCAATGGGGTCACAAAGAATCAGACACAACTGAAAAACATCTTGGATAGGGGGAAAAATTACATCTTTATTTTCATTAACCTCTAATTGAAATTTAGCATTTCCATCAATTATGAATGTAAATAAAAAAATGTTATTCTGAAAAGGAGTCCATAGGCTTCATTAAACCACCCAAGAGGTCAATGTTGCAAAAAACAGACCATAGCTTCCATTTTACAGATGTGTAGTGCCAACTCAATGGTACAATGGATTGAGCATTGGATCTTGAGTCAGAAAACTTGAGTTCAAATCCAGCCTCAGCATTTACTGTGTGACCCTGGGCCTGTGTGACACTTGACTTCTGGGGCCTCAGATACCTCTTCTATAAAATGAGAATAATAATAGCACCTACCTCTCAGGGTAGTTGTGCAAATTAAATGAGATGTTTGTAGTAAAGCCCTTTGCAAACCTTAAAGCACTATATAAATGCTATTTAGTCTAGTCTATCTTCTTGAGAAGGACCTAGAGCCCTCCATCTGCCACAAGCAAGCAGGCTTTTGTTTCAACTTCTTAACCACAGACCACACACACAGAGCCAGGAAACTTCATGAAAATTCAAGACTATTGAATCTCCTCAGAATGAGAAATGTCAGGGGTGTATCTGAGAAGTCTCAGGAGGAACCTCTCCTCCCTCCCTCTGCTCCTAGAAAAAGTCTGAATTCCATAGATTGGGTATGAATCCCTTTTGCTCCATTGTTTTGTCTGTGACTCAAGACCATAGGTAAGTCATACACCTGAACTATACCTTTGAGTTTACCCTTGAAAAGAATGAGAGACAGACAGACAGACAGACAGAGACGGAGAGACAGAGAGAGACAGAGAGAGACATGTGTGTGTGTGTGTGTGTGTGTGTGTGTCGGAGTGGAGGGGTGGGTAGGAGGCAGAGAGGGCTACCTAGAGACTTGAATTCACTTCACTAAAGGAATACCTGAGCAATCACTTAGCAGCACCCGCCCAGAATCACTCAGCCCTACAGGAGACTGGGTGCAAGGAAGAGCAAGCAGATCTCCTTAATAAAAGGATTTATTCTATAAAACTTGGACTCAGTCAAAAGGCCGCACCCAAGGACCTAGAAGGCAACATGTAGCCTTGAGGCCGTAGATTCCTCACTCCTGGTTTTAAGCCTTAGGACCAGCATTCCAGATCGGCTATTGCAGCTAGCAGGCCCTGCAGGGAAGTCCTGAGAAGCCAGGGTGCATGGGACTCAAATCCACAGGTGGTTTTGAACTTGGAACTAAGACTCTGCTAGAACTGAGCTGAACTATGAACCTACTCCGTTCTTCTCCCCAGAGACTGAAATGGTATGGAGTCAGGAGTAGCAGTTCAATGGAACTGGGATATAGGAGAGCCATTTCATACACCATCAGTGGAGGCAGTAGCCATTGGAAGAAAACGTAGATGTCTCCAACCCCCTTAAAGGTACTAGAGAACCCTGGGAGAAGGGTGAAATAGAACATATCTGGCCTTCAGGCAGTGGGGGGCCAAGGTGACCAAATATTATATATACAACAGGGAACAAGGTTAGAGAGAAGCAACCTAGACCCAGCCTAATGCAGGCATTATGAGTTCCATGGACTCTTTAGCTCCCAAGGTGTAGGAATATTGTTGCTTCCCTCCACAACAGCCCTGAAGTCTTTCTCCTTGCAGGGAAGAGAGTGTCACTCTTAAGTCTGAAAGACTGGGGAAGGTAAAGGACCCCAAATCAGGGAAGGGGGCTTGTGTTGGCTCAGGTTTAAACCATGTTGAGAAGGATTGTCCCTTGTCAGTCTGGACCCAGATCTTCAACAACTGGCCATGGCTTCTATGTGCATTTATAGACTACAAAAAAGTATTCACTTTGGTGGCAGTAATAGCGTTACTGAATACTCTACTATACTGGGGTGTAGATTCAGGAAATGTTGACATCATGGTGGAAACAAATGCTTCACAAAGGACTGAAATCAAGCTGTTCCCATAACTACAGAAGATCGACATCTGCATAGGAACTCAGCAAGCGTATAATCTTTATTTGACTCATACATGCTATAGGATTTGCAAAGCACTTTTCATAATTATCATTTTATTCTCACAACTACTTTGTAAGATAGGTGTCATTATTATCCCAATTTTATAGACCTGAGACTGATAAAAAGGAGAGTATATTGGGGAAGGTAGTGATCAGAAGTAAAACACTTGTAAGAAGGGAAAGGGGGGTAAGAGAAAGAGGGGAATAAGCAAGCAAACATAGCATGGAGAGAAATACACAGAGTGTGAGTCAGATGAACTCACCCATAAAACAGAAGGGGATAGCAAAATGGATTAAAAACCAGAATCCTATGATATGCTTTTTAGAAAAAACACATTTGAAGCAGAGAGATACACACAGGTAAAGGTAAGGGACTGGGGCAGAATCTGTTATGCTTCAGCTGCAGCAAAGAAAGCAGGGGTAGCAATCAATATCTTAGACAAAGCAAAAGCAAAAAACAGATCTAATTGAAAGAGATAAAAAAGGAAACTATATCTTGCTGAAAGGTACCATAGACAATGAAGTCATATCGATATGAAACAAAAATGCACCAAATGGTATAGAATCTAAATTTTTGAAGAAGTTGAATGAGGAAGAAATAGATAATAAATCTATACTAGTGGACGAACTCAACTTTTTCCCTCTCAGAACTAGATAAATCTAACCAAAAAGTAAACAAGAAAGAAGTTAAGGAGGTAAATACAATTCTGAAAAAATTAGATATGCTAGATATCTGGAGAATATTGAATGGGAATAGAAAAGAATACACTTTTTTTTTCTTAGCAGTACATGGCACCTACACAAAAACTGACCATTTATTAGGTCATAAAAACCTCACAATAAAATGCAGAAAAGCAGAAATAGTAAACACATCTTTTTCAGATCATAATGCAATAAAAATTATATTCAATAATGGGCAATGGAAAAGAGAGATTAAAAATTAATTGGAAATTACATAATCTAATCCTAAAAATACAAGAGGGTCAAAGAATAAATCATAGAAACAATTGATAATTTCATTAAAGAAAATCACAATGAGACAACATACCAAAATTTATGAGACGCAGCCAAATTGGTACTTAGGGGAAAATTTATATCTCTAATTGCATACATCAATAAAATAGAGAAAAAGCAGATCCGTAAATTGGGCATGAATACTAAAAAAAAAAGCCTAGAAAATAGAACAAATTTTAAATCCCCAATTAAACACTAAATTGGAAATCCTGAAAGTCAAAGGAGAGATTAATAAAATTGAAAGTAAGAAAACCAAAAGAACTAATAAATAAAACTAGAAACTAGTTTTATGAAAAAAACAATAAAACACATGAACCATCGGTTAATTTGATTTAAAAAAGGAAAGAAGAAAAACAAATTACTAGTAAAATAAAAGAGGTGAATTCACCACCAATGAAGAGGAAGTTGAGACAATTGTTAGGAGCTATTTTGCCCAATTATATGCCAATGCAATTGACAATCTAAATGAAATGAATATATACAAAAATATAAATTACCGAAATTAGCAGAAGAAGAAATAAAATGCTTAAATAACTTAATCTTAGAAAAAGAAATTGAACAAGCCATCAAATGAACTTCCTAAAAAAAATCCCCAGGACCAGGTGTATTCACAAGCAAATTCTACCAAACATTTAAAGAACAATTAATCCTAATACTATATAAACTATTTGTAAAAATAAGCAAAGAGAGAGTCCTACAAAATTCTTTTTACATCACAAAGATGGTGCTGATACCCAAACCAAGAAGAGCCAAAACAAAAAAAAAGACAATTTAGACCAATTTCCCTGATAAGTATTGATGCAAAAATTTTAAATAAAATACTAACAAAGAGATTACAGAAATACATTGTAAGGATCATACACTATGACCAGGCAGGACTTGTACCAGAAATAGAGGGTGGTTCAATATCAGGAAAACTATCAGTATTATTGACCATAACAACAGCCAAACCAAAAGAAATTATATGATTATCTCAATAGATGCAGGAAAAGCCTTTGACAATATACAGCACCTATTCCTATTAAAACACTATAGAACATGGGAATAAATGGAGCTTGCCTTAAAATGATAAGCAATATTGATCTAAACCCATCAGCAAGCATTATCTGTAATGGGGATAAGTGAGAAGCCTTCTCGATACAATCAGGAGCGAAGCAAGGATGCCCATTGTCACCTCTATTATTTAATATTGTACTAGAAATGTTAGCTATAGCAATATGAGAAGAAAAAGGAATTAAAGGAATTAGAACAGGCGATGAGGAAACAAAACTATGACTCTTTGCAGATGATATGATGTTATACTTAGAAAATCCTAGAGAATCAACTAAAAAACTACTTGATATTATTAACAACTTTAGCAAAGTTGCAAGATACAAAATAAACCCAAATAAATCATCAATATTTCTATATGTTACCAACAAATTCCAGCAGCAAGAGTTAGAAAGAGAAATTTTATTTAAAATAACTATAGACAATATAAAATACTTGGGAGTCTACCTGCCAAGACAAACCCAGGAATTATGTGAACACAACTATAAAACACTTTTCACACAAATAAAGTAAGATTTAACAACTGGGAAAATAATTGCTCACAGGTAGGCCAAGCCAATATAACAAAAATGACAATTCTAGCTAAATTAATCTATTTATTCAGTGCCATAACAATCAAACTACCAAAAATTGTTTTATAGAGCTAGAAAGAGTAATAACAAAATCTGGAAGAACAAGAGCTCAAGGACATCAAGGAAATAGATGGAAAAAAAATGTGAAAGGAGATGGTCTAGCTACACCCAATCTCTAACTGTATTATGAAGTGGTAATTATCAAAACAATCTCATACCAGCTAAGAAATAGCGTGGTGGAGCAGTGTAATAGATTAGGTACAAACTATGTTATAATAAATAGCCATCATAATCTAGTATAGGATAAACCCAAAGATCCAAGCTTTTGGAACAAAGACTCATTATTTGAGAAAAATTGCTGGGAAAAATGGAAAAACAATATGGCAAAAACTAGGTATAGACCAACATTTCACACCATATATCAAGATAAAGTCAAAATGGATGCATGATGTACACATAAAAGGTGTTACCATAAGCCAATTAAGAAAGCATGGAATGGTTTATCTGTCAGATTTATGGATAAGAGAAGAATTTAGGACCAGAGAAGATACAGAGAGCATTACAAAATGTAAAATAGATTATTTTGATTAGATAAGATTAAAAAGTTTTTGTACAAACAAAACCAATGCAACCAAAATTATAAGGAAAGCAGAAAATGGGGGGGGGAGCAGAATTTGTAACAAGTATCCCTGATAAAGGCCTCATTTCTCAAATATATAGAGAACTCAGTCAAATTTATAAAACACAAACCATTCCCCAATTGATAAATGATCAAAGAATATGAACAGGCAGTTTTCAGATAAAGAAATAAAAGCTGTCTATAGTCATATGAAAAAGTGCTCTAAATCATTGTTAATTAGAGAAATGCAAATTAAAACAACTCCGAGGAACCATATCACACCTATCAGAGTGGCTAACATGGCAAAAAAAGGGAAAATGTTGGGTCTTGGAGGGGATGTGGGAAAACTGTGACACTAATGCACTGTTGGTAGAATTGAGAACTGATTCAACCATTCTGGAGAGCAATTTGGATCTATGTCCAAAGGGCCTTAAAAGTGTGCATACCTTTTGATCCAGCAATACCACTGCTAGGGCTATATCCAAAGACATCCAAAAAAAAAGGTAAAGGACCTATGTGTACAAAAATATTTATAGCAGCTCTTTTTGTATTGCTAAGAATTGGAAATCAAAGGGAAGCCCATCAATTGGGGAATGACTAAACAAGCTGTGGCATATGATTGTAATGGCATGTTATTAACACTATAAGAAATGACAAGCAGGATGATTTCAGAAAAACCTGAAAAGACGTATATGAACTGATGCATAGTGAGGTGAACAGAACCAGGAGAGCATTGTACACTGTAATAGCAATATTGTTCAATGAAAAATTGTAAATGACTTAGATATTTCCAGCAATACAATGATCCAAGACAATGCCGAAGGACTAATGATGAAGCATATTATCCTCCTCCAGAGAAAGAACTGATATTGATTGAATACAGACTGAAGCATGCTATTTTTCACTTTCTTTCATTCTTTTCTTTTCTTTTTTATTTTATTTGAGTCTTCTTGTACAAAAATACTAATATGGAAATGTTTTACATGATTGCACACGTATAACCTATATCTGATTGTTTACCATCCATCTCAGGGAGGGGGAAGGAGAGGGAAGGAGGAAGGAATAGATTTGGAACTCAAAATGTTAGATAAAAATGTTTTTAAAAATTGGGGAAAAAAGAGAGTCCCTGACTTCAAGAAGCTTACATTCTAATGGGGAATACAATACATAAAAGGAGCTGAAATAGGGGAAAGGAGATACCTTGAGGAGTGGGGATGATACCTAGCTGGCCTAGGCATCCTCCATAAATGGAGGTTCTGATTAAAGCCATTCAGTCAGAAGGAGAGGCCGTAAGGGTAGAAGGCACTTCCCATATGTGAATTCCAGGGCTGGAGTGAGACTACAGGATGACCAAGTATCTGGAGCATAGGATAAAAGTTGGAGAAGGATGAGACATGGAAAAAATGGGCTGTATCGACAGGTTCCAGGAGGTCTGGGAGTTATGGAAAGGAACAACGGCCACTTGCTATTGGAGTGGTTGCACAGCAGCAGCAATTAGAGCAGCTGATAGGAGGAAATAAGTTGCCATCAGAGAGAAAATCCCTGGAAAGATCTTGCTTAGTGTGTGGACTATATTCGGTGAAGGTAAATGGCTTATTAGCAGCCTTACAAAGAAAGGGAATCCCAATGAGACTGCACTGTACTAGCTGTGACAAGTTTGCATGTTCTAATCATGCTATGATTCTTTATTGCTGAGCATTCCTTTTTCTATGTGGGAACAAACTACTGTTTCAGACCTGAAAAAAAAGGTTTCCATGACATGCTTGAAATGTGTTATTAAGACAGTAATGTGTGGGCAGTATAATGACAGCAGAACGTGGATTCCAGCCTTGCCATCACATGGAATGGTATTCTTTTCTGCCTTCCACTCTTGTTGATACTGGTTGGGTCTCCCCAGATTTCTCAGCCCCAATGAAAGGTTCTATTGACTTTCTAAAAACAATCCCTCCCCCAGGGATATGGGACTATGTAAGGCCACAGTTGTTTACCCAGTGCCTCTTTCAAGTAACTGGGCTTTACCAACTCTAGGAGTGAGGCCTTCCTTCCAACAGGCACTGACATGATGGCGAGAAATTCTGTTCCCAAAAGTTCATTCCTGATTCACTTCAGCAGTTTAAACTAGGTGATTGATAACAAAGGTTCATAGATCTAAAAATCTATGGTTAGATCCAAGATTACCTAATCCAATTGCCCCATTTTATAGATGAGGCAACTGAGGCCCAGAGGGTAGAAGTGAGTTACTTGAAGCAATACAAGGAGTAAGTGGTGGAAATGAGATTCAAACTTAGGTCCTAAGATCTAAGGACAGCTAGGTGGTGCAGTGGATAGAGTGTCAGCCCTAAAGTCAGAAAAATTCATCTTCTTGAGTTCAAATCCAGCCTCAGACACTTACTAGCTGTGTTATCCTGGACAAGTCACTTAAGCCTGTTTACCTCAGTTTCCTCATCTATAAAATGAGCTAGAGAAGGAAATAGCAAACCACTCCAGTATCTTTGCCAAGAAAACCCCAGATGGAGTCATGAAGAGTCAGACACAACTGAAAATGACTGAACAACAGCACTCTTTCCACAGAACTTTTCTGCTTTCAACTCTAAATCTCTGACCCCATGATTTGCTAATTGAGGTATCACTATATTCGACAGTACATATAAATGTTAGAAGGTGTCTAATGTCTGGAAATTTGCAACACTACAAACGAAATGATGAAGGTGCCCTGAGAAGAACTCGATCACTGAGGGGGTTCCCTTTGCTATTTCCTTGCTTCTCTCTTTGTTCCCTTTTTCTAGACAGTAATGAATGACATCCCTCAGCCTAATGAAAATCGGTGACCTGAGCAGAGCTTCTTTTTCTCTCTAAGCTCATTACCTGACCAGCTCATACCTTCCCTGGATACACATGGGGAGGAGAGAAAGTAATTAAATGCTTTGCTTAAATGGCTTTTTTTTTTCTGGTCCAGGAATATTGTGACCTTCCTTGACTCACTTCCAGAAACTGCTACTGTGCAGGCCACGTGCATGTGTCAATGGATGAGAGAAGAAAACCAATAATAAAGCAAGCAAGTCAATAGGAGTAAAGCCAAAAGAGAGCACATGCTGACCCCTCCAGAAGATAATCCCTAAAGTGGATAATCTGCTGGTTTATAATGGGGAGCTATTAAAGTGTTCTGAGGACCAATGCTGGGGTCTGTGTTAAACCATGTTGCCACTGTGTGTGATGCAGATTTGACATGTATGCTCCATGTGTGCTCATATCCTAACAAGATGGGTTCAGGCATGTGGATATTAGAAATGGCTCTCCCAAGGATTACTAGCCTCAGGGCCTTTTTTTTTTTTTGGTGATACCCTGCTATTAGATTGACTGACTGTGTCCACCTCTAATCACTGGTGATTTTGAGGGTCCTACTACAGGCTAGAACAATTATTTCTCCTTCCAGCATTCATTATGTGTGAGGGAGCTGACATCACCACAGATAGTCCCTATCGTCTTGGGGGAAAATACACAGATGGGGCATCTCTTTTGGATGCCACAAATGCAAAGAGTAGATAAATGAATAGTTACCTCATGTAAACAGGCAAGACAAACATTTCCAAAGAAATCAGTACCTTGGGCCAAAAAGGTGGTAATAAAAGAGAAGACAAGAATAGTACTTTCCAAATTTGAAATCACAGCTCAGCTCACAAAGAGTTAAGAGCAGCATGAGCTAGATGCACCTAGTGATAGGTTTAAGGCAAATTATGCATTATTGTGTTAAGATAATAGCATCCTTCCTGCAGCAGAAAGACCCTTAGAAATTAGTGCCATTAGTGCCCACACAATGTTTTATTATTTTTTTGGCAGGGTCTGATCTGTGAATTTTATTAGTGTAAGGAACTTCCAGTGTTGACTACCTCCCCTGATGCAGATGGGCAGCTGGTCTGGAACTGGCAATCTCAGAGTATTGCTGAAGTCACTTAGAGGTTAAATAACTTTCTCAAGGTTGCATAGTCAGTATATGTCAGAGATAAAACTTGAATATGTGCCTTCCTGACTCCAAGGTTGGCTCTCTATTCACTATATTACACTGACTTTCATGCCCATACAGTGCTACCTGCCATGCATTTGGTAGGGGTTTTTTTCCTCAGAAAATAATACAGTGTTACTATTGTTAAAATTTATAATGCCACATTACATATGAGGAGAATCACAGTTGCAAGGGTACTTTTACCCATTTCTGTCTACGGTGACTCTATTTTCCAAATCAAAAGTTGGGACATATGATCTGACAAAAAAAATAATCTTTTCGCAAAGCTGCATTTAAAATATACCCCTTCCAAAAAAAAGAAAAATAAACAAAATAAAATAAATAAAATAAAATAAAATAAAATATACCCCTTTCTTGAAATAGGGATTATTCCAAAAAGTCAGGGTCATATGGTTGCCATAACTGTGTCACTGGAAAAAAAAAAAGATCATGGCATATAGTCCCAAACCTAGAAACATACAGACCTCATTGAGAAAATATTTATTCAATAAAAAAGTATCTAGAATTATTTTTAAGTTGTTCCTACTGTTATTAGTAGTTATATAAACTGAAGAACTCACTCACTCTAATCATATATCATTTTCACCTCTAACCACATGAAATATTTCACTGGAAGTTATTTTTAAAAATCAAGAATATATGCCCATTTAAAAACCTATTGGCCTCCATTTTGCATCAAGATGGTGGGCAATAGCACAATGTCAGCATATGTGATAGATCAATATCCTTTAGCCATGTGCCAAATTTGGTCAAAATTAGTGAGTGCCCTTTAAAGTTATCATGAAATAAGTGAACAGAGAAAGCTTTCCTACTGAACTAAGTGTGTTAACTATCAATGTCTGAACTAACCACTGGGAATAAGTCAGTAAAAGTATGGTAGAAGAGGTGAGTTTGGAGAATATGTCTGAAAGAACAGAAGATGGATGCTGCACTGGCCTAGAACCCCAATGAGGGTTAGCCTCCCTCTAAGGACTTTGTCTTTCAATGTGAATGGGATTTGAGGCCAAAGAAAAGAAAGAAATTTATAATGAGATTGAGATAGGTTGTGAAGGTTACTAAAAGTTAAAGAGAGCCGTTTATATGTTATCCTAAAGCAGGGGTGGCCTTGAGGCCATATGTGGCCTTCTAAGTTTTTGGGTGAGGCCTTTTAACTGAGTCCAAGTCTTACAGAACAAATCCTTTTATTTAAGGAGATTGGTTCTTTGAAGTTTGGATTCAGTCAAAGGATCTAACTTGAGTACCTAGAGGGCCACATGTGGCCGTGAGGCTATAGGTTCCCCACCCCTGTCCTAGAGGCAATAGGATAATAGGATGTGCCACTGGAGTATATTGAGTAGGGGAGGATACAGTCAGATGTACACTTAAGGAAAATCATTTTGGTAGCTAAATTAGCATGGACTGAAGAAGGAAGAGATTTGAGGTACAAAAATTAAAAGGACATCATAATAGTCTGTGTAAGAAGTGATGATGAGCTAAACTAAGATGATGATTTTCTTAATAGTAAGAACTACATACCTCTTGTACTAAGATCAGAAAGTCTCATCGCCCATGGTGAACAATAGATGATATCTTTTAAAACCTTTTCACTACAGAAATTAATTAAACCATCTACTAAAATATGGAGGGGTTTGTGGTTCACAATAGTAGAAAGAGAAACTAAGTTTTTGTCTGTTTTTAAGACATAAAAACTGAAAAGGGAGGAGGACCTATATGCACAGAAATATTTATAGCAGCTCTTTTTGTGGTGGCTAAGAATTAGAAATTCAGGGGATGCCCATCAATTGGGGAATGGCTGAACAAGGTATATGAACGTAACAGAATACTATCATTCAATAAGAAATGACCAGCAGTCAGATTTCAAAAAAACCTGGAAAGACTTACATGAACTGATGCAAAGTGAAGTGAGTAGAACCAGAAGAACATTGCGTAGAGTAACAGCAATATTGTACAATGATTAACTATGAATGACTTAACTATCCTCAGCAATACAATGCTCTAAGATGATTCCAAAGGACTTATGATGAAAAACGCTACCCACCTTTAGAGAAGAGAACTAATGGAGTCTGAATGCATATCAAAGCATACTATTTTTCACTTTGTTTTTTCATGGCTTTTTTTTTCTTTTTGGTCTGTTTCTTCTTTCAGAACATGACTAACATGAAAATATGTTTTGCATGATTATACACATATAACCTATATCTAACTGCTTATTATCTTGGGGAAGGGGGAGGGAAAAATTTGGAACTCAAATTTTAAAAAAAGGAATGTCAAAACTGTCTTTACATGGAATTGGGAAAAAGTAAAATACTTAGATAAAAATAATTTTTAAGAGATCTAAAAACTGAATCATCTACACTGCAATTATAAAAGTAGTATTCACATGTCATCCTTGATCTCTGAAGTTGTTTTAGCTCTAAAAAGAGTCTGTGATTTGCCTTTTCCTTATATGCTTATTAGACACTTATTTCTTGTCACAAGATGTTACAAACTGGTCTAGCTATTGATTGCATTTCAGCAAACATCCACGGACATTACCTACTGGGAACTGGTAAAAAGAGTAAATGATTCTAAATTGCAGGCAGCAGGTATGGCATCACCCAAGTGGCTCTGAGGTTGACATTTTTCTTGAAACATATCCTGAGGGAGTCTGGCTCCCAAAGGTAAGGAGAAGGATCTCTCACGAGTAAGATGGGGTCCAAACATCAAAAGATAGAATCCTTAATGAATGGCAGTGGGGTGTTCTGGCTTAGGTCCTGGGATTCAATTTAGGAGCCAGACCGTATTACCTTCTCTTGCCCTGAGTTCCAAGTTCCTCTTCTGCAAAAGGACAAGATGATTTCTGAAATTTGTTTCAACTCTAATATACTTTGAGTGTCTGCATCAGAGTATGATGAGTGAAAATAGGATGAGAAAATCAATCTCTTCCCTACTAAAAGCAGTGAACATCAGTGTTGGCTAGACTCATATAGGGGAGTTAATGTAATACTTCCTGTCTTCTCTTGACCTCCTTTCATCGTTATATGCCACAAAGTTAGATACTGAGAAAGGGAATTTCAGGAATTCTTCTTACACTAGGATAGATAATGTCCAGGTTGGGGAAGGGGGAAGATTTAAGAATGAGGGGACTAAAATCTTGTTGCTCTGGTCAAAGGTAACCTAGACCTGTAGAGAAAAATGTAAGTATCATGAGACCCTTTTGGCAGTTTGATTAAAAAAAATTTGGCTCCCCAGAATAATGCTTTGACATGTATGAATAAAATACATAGGATCATCAAAGAAACCAATTAGGTTGAAATATAATTATCAAAACATATTTTTTAAAAAACCAAGTTCATGGCCCCCAGGTTAAAAACCTCCACTGTAGAAAGCACCAAGATTCCACAGAGGCCTACCACACCCAATCAATAAAAATGCCAATTATATAGTGCTTTAAAGTTTATAAAATACTTTACAGACATTATCTCTTTTGAACCTTACCACAATCTTGTGGGGGAGGCACTACAGTTTGAATGTGTGGTTTCTCATGGCCACACAACTTGTAAGCATCAGAGGCAGGATATGAACCCAGACCTTAGATCCTAGGCTAGGATCCTATCTACCATACCATGCTCCCTCAAGAAAGGCCCACCAAATAAAGTTTCTGTTCTTTCAAAAACCAAGCCAGTTTTAGGAAAGTCAAGAAGCCAGAATCTATAGAGTGGTATAGAAGTCAATGGTTATATCACCTAGTACAAGGGTTCTTTCATTTCTGTTCATTTTAAGAGTTCATTTCTGTTTTATGAACCCAGGGTATGCTAACACCAGTCCTACTGGCTCTTGAAAGCAGATTATTAAATTTTTGGTGTGAGCATTTAAACCTCAGAAATCTACAAACTGAGTTATGTTTTTGTTGATTATCTAGACTTAAGAATGTGGTGGAGAAAATGTTAAAAATGCAGATTAATCAATCAACCAATCAATCAATAAGTGTTTATTAAGCTCGTACTATATACCAGGAACTGTACTAAGTGCTAGAGATATAAAAAGAGACAAAAGATGGGCCCTGCCCTTAAGAAGCTTACAATCTAAGGGAGACAACATGCAAACAAAAATATATACAAAGCAAGGATACTGGATAAATAAGAAGTAATTAACAGAGAGAAGACACTAAAATTAATCAGGTTGAGGAAGCCTTGAATAAAAGAAGGGATTTTAGTTGGGATTTTAAAGAAGCTAACAAAGGAGAAAGAGCATTCCAGGCATGGTAGACAACCCGAGAAAATATCTGGAGCTTACAGTTGGAGCGTTTTGTTCATGAGCAATGAGAAGTCACTGGATTGAAGAGTATGTGTCAGGGAGTCTGATCCAATAACCTGGAAAGGTCAGAGGAGGCTAGGTTATGAATGACTTTGAATGCCAAATAGAGCATTTTTATGTTTCATTTTGGAGGCAAAAGGGGGTTTATTGAATAGGACAGTGACAGAGTTAGATCTGCACTTTAGGAAATCACTTTAGTGGCTGAATGGAGGATGGATGGGAGCAGGTAGAGACTTGAGTCAGGCAGAGCCGCCAGTCAGCTATTGCAGTAGTCCAGACACAAGGTGATGAGGGCCTGCCCCAGAGTGGTGGCAGTGTTAGAAGAGAGAAAGGGGAATATTTGAGAGGTGTTCTAAAAGTGAAACCGACAGGCCTTAGCAACAGCTTGGATATGAGAGGTAAGAGATAGTGAGGAGGCTAGGATGACTCCCAGGTTACAAGCCTGGGGATGGTGCTGCTCTTTACAGTAGCAGGGAAAGTAGGAGCAAGGGAGGGGTTAGGGAGAAACAATGAATGCTGTTTTGGAACTACTGAGTTTAAAATGTCTGCTGGACATCCAATTCTAGATGTCTGAGAGGCAGTTGGAGAAGCAAGATTGGAGGTCAACAGAGAGTTTCAGATAGGATGGGTAGATTTGAGAATCTTCCGCAAAAAGATGGCAATTAAGTCCATGAAAGCTGATGAGATAATGAAGTGAAATAAAATAGAGGGAGAAGAGAATAGTGCCAAGGACAGAACCCTGAAGGACATGTGTGGTTAGGGGGCATGATCTGGAAGAGGAGCCAGGAAAGGAGAAAGAGACAGAGCAGTCAGATTAAATCTAAAGTTGTGTCATGCCTTTTTTAAGAGAACCGGGTATTAAAGATTTACCAGTACATCCCTTCAAGGACCTCTTTCACAAGATAAGGTCCCTTCCTAGAATAATGTTTTCCAAGCATAAAATAAAATACAAGATTATAAAAAAAAAAACTAGCTTGTATTGAAATAAAGTTATATTCTTTCCCCATCCAAGTTCAAGGGGCCCCTGAAATCCCTCCATGGGCCCAAGGTTATAAATATCCTGGCCTGGTGAAGCCACTTGTCCTTTTCATATCATTGTGCTGGACACTAAAGGGACAGAGAAGCATTTGAAATAGCCCCTGCCCTCAGGTAACTTTCCATCGAGTTGAGAAGACCTGACTTATGCATGAAAAAAGATTTGAAAGCTATGCAAGAAAGAATGTGGACTAGAATATGTGTCCAAATCCCTGGAAAAAAAGTCCAGACAAAGGAGCTAAAAGTGTGAAGCTGGCATTATTGTATCAAAAAAGGGACTCACTAAAAATAGAAATCCTTTCCCAGTTTTCCATCCTTTGGTCAGATTAACATGGCATAATTAGACAATCTTCTCTATCCTAAGGGATACAGCTGGGGATGGGGTAAGGGAGAAGGGAGGAAATAATATTGGTAATGGAAAAAAAAATCCTAACACTTTCAGATTTTCCAAGCCTATCTATCTGGAGACAAGAAGAGATTTTATGAATCTGAGAAATATTTTACATCAGCAAAGGAATTCCATGAGCCTCCAGTTGCACCGATTGAGGATTCTTTCCTCTGTAAATGGATCTGAGATAATGACTTTGATGTGTATGATTGAGCAAAGACCCACACTTTGAAAGCGATGTCATGAGAAGTTAATAAACAACTAAAAATGCTTGATACTGTCACTCAAAGCAGGGGTTCCTAACCTTTTTTGGGTCATGGACTCTTTTAGCAGTCTTGTGAAATCTAAAGATCATCCCTCTGAGGAATAACGTTTTTAAATGAATACAACAACATATGTAGGATTGCAGAGGAGACCAAAGTTTAACGAGAATAAAGATGTAATTTTTCCCATCCAAGTTCACAGACTTCCTAACCACGAACTCCTTGACTTGTCAAGGTATTTTTTTTCTTTCTCCACCTTTCACTATTGTGGTGGATTTTTATGTTGAAAACCTAGAAACTTTGGGAACTTTTTTCCCCTAGCTATGACCAATCCCATCACCATCTGCCACCCAGCACCACTAGCTTTAAATTTCCTAAAATCAGATTTATTTTCCTATGGGAAAAGTACTAAATAAAAAGAGAAAAAATAACCATAAATGTCAATGAAGCATTTTGCATACATGAAGTACTATGTAATCATAATTCCTTGTATTTAAATAATGGTTCACTCATTTTTTAAATGATTCATATGTCATCATTGCTTTACATTTATTGAATATAAGCCATGATGCAAATTGTATGCAAAACAGAGAAATAATGGCTCTACCCACTGAACTGACAAAATATGCATATAGTAAGTATTGTGATACACATTTTGCAAATAGAAAAATTGGGCTGCAGAACTATTGTATACAGTAATCTGAAGCTGTCAGAAATTAAATATAAAAAGGTCCAAAAAAGCAAAAAGAACTTTTAAAAATCTCTCTTTAGTACTTAGGAAATTAGTGGTCTTGTTACCCAGTCACTAGTTTGTAGAATTTTATGTAACATTGGGGATAGCAACTGGACCTGTAATTTCATTGATACCTTTTCTGCAATTTATAATCATAGAGAGCTGCCTAAAATCATTGAGAGATTAAGTTATTTGTTCAGGGTCAGACAACTAGTATATGTCAGAGGCAGAACCTGAATCATAGTAACAAATTGGGACCTCCAGAAAAAAAGCTGACCAGTTCTTTTCCCCCAAGGCTTTAGAGATACCCATGATGTATCTTTTTCTGATACCATCAGCTGAAACCCCATTGCAGTATATTCTCTCCATTATCAATTGACAGTTACCATTAGTATTTCTCTTGATAACCTCTAAAAAACAGCACCATAGTATCGTTGAGCAACTTGCTGATGTGGCATATAAGAGTGCTGGCCCCAGAGTCAAGAAGAACTGAGTTCAAGTCTATCCTCAGACACTTAAAACCTGTGTGACCCTATTCAAGTCACTTAACTTCTGTCTGCCTCAGTTTCCTCATCTGTATAGTGAAGACAGTAATAACACCCTGTCTCCCAGAGTTGTGAGGGAAAAAATGAGATAATATTTGTAAAGCACATTGCAAACTTTTAAAAACCATATAAATTCAAGTATTATTATTTAACTAATTAATAAGTTGGATTTTACAAAGAAATGTTTACTAAGAGGATACAGAAAGAACAATGCAAACTCCAGGGACATACTTCCTTATACTTCCTCACTCATGAGGAAGAATGGGCTCAATGTTAAAGCAGGTCCTACAACTAGGTGCATTCTGCACAATGGATAGAGTGCTGGTCCTGGAGTCAGGAAGACTCATCTGATTTCAGACTAGCTGAGCAAGTCATTTAACCCTGTTTGCCTCAGTTTCCTCATCTGTAGCTGGAGAAGGAAATGACAAACCACCCTGGTATCATTGCCAAGAAAACCCCAAATGGGGTTATGAAAAGTCACACACAGATGAATAACAACACCAAGCATTGCCCTCCCAAGCTCACTTCTGAATGTGGCATAGCCAATGAATGAGTCACTGTCAGTCTCTCTTCATTTCCTTTAGTACCTGGCCATGGTGGGTCAAGCAGGTTGCTTAGAATGTTATTCCTCATTGAGCTTATCTGTTCACAAAATCTGACATGGATTCCAGCTCCTGGCTCTCTGATGGCTCACTCTTTCCACCAGTCAAAGCTCACAAGGTCCAATATTCTACCAAAGAGCAGGAAAGATCAATCATGAAGAATCAAAGAACAGAGACCTATATTCAATCTTCTTATCACAAACTAAGACTTTTCTTGCAGTCAGGAAGAGTTCTGGCTCAACAGCTATCACAAGCGCAGTTCTTCTTCATGTAGTTAACACGAAGTGATTAAGCCTTAATCACTGAATGGGCGCTGCCTCAGTCAAACTGAGACCTGTTAAAGACCTTCCTTGAAAGGGCCAAGGTTTCCCACTGCATCTTGGGCCATCTCCAGTTGTCCTGATCCAGATGGCTCCGGAGGAGAAAGTGGGGCCAGTAACTTTGCACAGCCCTCCCTCACTTAAATCCAATTCACTTGCATATCATGGCATCACCTTCCCGATGTCATGATCGTCTTCAGGAACAAAGGACAAACAGCAGCAGCATGAAGAATATAGGATGTTCAGAGAGGACCAGTACCTCTGGTGTAAGGTCTTACTGAGCAATTTTCCGGGCTGTTCGTCCACCTTCGGTGTCCACCTGATTCACCCAGCTTTCACCTGTGGCTCCAAGAAGCTGTAACATATCAGCAGCCAGTAAACCATCTTGGCAGACAGGCAAAACCAGGTTAAGGGCCTCAAATCCTTCGGTGAAGACTTCCCCTGTCAGAATGGGTGGATGAAAACAATTTATTTCAACAGCCATGAAAGTGGTAGAAGCAGGCACCGTGGAACACTGAGAGCTTGGTCAGATATTGAAAATGCCAAAGTCATCCACTGCTTCCTCAGGCCATTGCCAGACATCCTGACTTTTTTCTTACCACTGGACTTCAGTGATTCTGGAAGAGAGACTTTTCACGACTCTGCCTCACTTAAATCCAATTCATAGGCAAGTCAAGACATTAACCTCATGATGTCATTGGTCCTCTTAAGAAAACAAGGAAGGAGGGGCAGCTAGGTGGCAAAGTGGATAGAGCACCAGCCCTGAGTTCAGGAGGACCTGAGTTCAAATCCAACCTCAGACACATAGCACTTACTAGCTGTGTGACCTTGGGCAAAACCTTAACCCCATTGCCTAGCCAGAAAAGAAAAGAAAAGAAAAGAAAAGAAAAGAAAAGAAAAGAAAAGAAAAGAAAAGAAAAGAAAAGAAAAGAAAAGAAAAGAAAAGAAAAGAAAAGAAAAGAAAAGAAAAGAAAAGAAAAGAAAAGAAAAGAAAAGAAAAGAAAAGAAAGGAAGGAAGGAACAAGAGTTACCAATCCAGAAATAGTCCTACCTACTCATGCTTAGAAGCACACATTGTGATTATATCACCAAGTACACTGCGCATCTTCTGAAAGTTGAATTTGGACAGTATCTTTATGTTACTATTTATTAAGCACTCACTACAGAAGAAGTCCTATAGCAAACATAAAAGTAGCATGGTCCATGCCTTCTTGGAGGTAATCAATGAACCACAGTGCAGCAGAACAGGGAGGGACGCTAGACAGTAAATCTATTCATTGGATTAGAACAGTTAGGTGGCCCAGTGGATAGAGTAGTCAGTAGGACTCATCTTTCCTGGTTCAAATCTGGCCTCAGAGACTTACTAGCAGTGTGATGCTAAGCAAGTTACTTACCCCTGTTTGCTCCAGTTTCCTCATCTGTAAACTGAGCTTGATAAGGAAATGGCAAACCACTCCAGTATCTTTGCCAAGAAAACCCCAAATGGGGTCACAAAGAGTTGAACACAACTGAAACAACTGAACAACAAAAAATTCATAGAATTGACTGATTTGGTGCTGGAAAGGATCTTCAAGGTCAGTTCAACCTCCTTAGTTTACTGGAAAAAATAATGAAACTCATAAAGGGGAAAATGATTCTGTTCTGGTCACACAGAAGTAAGTAGCAGAATTAGTATTCAAGTCCAGTATTCAAATCTTTGACACTAAATCCAATGCTCTTTCCCTTTTTCATGCAGGCTTATGGAATTGTTTAAGAAAAAAACCCCACTAGATTAAGAATCAGAAAATTAGTTCTAACACCATTTCTGCTATTTAATAACTGAGTTAATTCCATTTTTTTTCCATATGACAAGACCAGCACTTTTGCGTTGACCATGATGCTAAACATTTGTTGCTGATGAGTATGATGAATAATAATAATAATAATAAGTGTGTAAAACAAAGGTGAAACCTGAATCTGCCTTTCTCCTCCTCCTTTTGGTCCTGCCCCAAGGTTTATCTGAATATCTATCAGGAACCCTTATGGAAACTGAGGAGAGTTCCCTTGCCCCAGGCCCCACATAGCTCCTGCAGTGTTTTATTGGATAGAATCCTTGAAATAAGTTTGGGATTATATAGAGTGACAATCAGGGCTTTAATAGAAGTTAAAATGATTTTTTTAAACTCAAAGTTGAAAATTGACTTGAGCCAGGGACCTTGAGTCCACACTAGAAGAAAAACAATCAAAATAATAGCATTAATCTTAGCCTGGGGGCTTCTTCTGACTTTTGCTTATTGTCTGGCTGAATGTGGTGGCTCATTCTAATCAACTATGTACTAAAAGGCCTTTAGGCTTCCCTTCCCAGAGAGGGGCTTACTAGCTTCTATATTTCAGCAGATGGCAACTGAGAACAGCTAAATAACATACAAATAAGTGGAGGCAACCAGCAGAGTAAAGCAGGATGACATCACCAGAACATATTGTCAGCTTTGTAGTATCAGAGGTATAAGCTGCCCTAACCACACATACATCATCGCTACATGTATGCACTCCACACACGAACAATTACCTTATACCTTCCTGGCAAGTGTGCACCTTCGAATAGGTTCCTTGATCACATTCTCCCTATGTATGTGATATTTGCTCCTACAGTATGAATTTTCTCTGTGTGTGTCCTTACCCTCTAGTGGTATGGCAACCTGTGGAATTTTATACATAATGTGTTCAGTAGGAGATTATTCCTTGTCATTTAATTTTTTACACTGTTTAATTAAATATCTTTTGCTCTGAAATCATGTGTTATCTGATTAGTTAATAAAAAGTAAACACAGCAGTGGGGGCCTTTGAGCTATAGTCTTGGGGTATGCTAACCAATTTATTTTAGATCAGCCTGAACAGAACGCTAAGGGGTAGATCAGTCGCTGTTTTGAGAGAATCCAGTGTTCCATATTTTGTCATCTCAATAAACCAGTTCAGTGTTGAATATTGCTGGAAGATAGGATTTGAGTCCTAAATGAGCAAAGGAAAAAACTGAAGAGGTATCTCAGTTTTGTGTTTCAGAAAGTATTTTATTCCTGACAATCTCTAGATCAACTCCTTAAAATTCTAAAGTTCAGTAGTGCCTAACTCCGGGGTTACCCCACAAAGAGAGAAAGAATGGGCCCTCTATGTCTTCTGTGAATACAACTTTCAGGCTTATCTAATAATGTCATCTTGTATTTCCCAGGCTGTGGCTGTGGCTGCAACTTCTGCACTTGAATCTGTCACCAATACTACCCAATTCACACTGGTTAGCTTGCTTTTCCTGCCATTCCCAGACTCCTGCATTGTTCATAGATACTCATCTTGGATTTTCAGAAGACCTCATTTCCTCAGGCTGTTCCTTCCTCTCCTCAGGTAATTCATAAGTATTAACTGCTTCATTTAGGGATATTTTAAGATCATATCTGTCATTAACAGTAATGTTGAGGAATATAAGAATAAAAGCTTTGAGTGCTTTGGATATCACAACAATAATAACAACTCATTTACATAGCACTTTGGAGTTTACAAAAAGGTTTCCTCAAAACACCACCATTATGGAGGTAGCACATGTATCATTAGCACCATTTCACAGAGGAGGACACTAAGACTTAGTGTGTAACAAACAGTGACTTGGGATTAGAACTCACTCTCTGATTTTAAGACCAGTGACCTTTTCACCAAGGTAGGAGGTTCATGGAATCCAAGATTTAGAACTAGAAAGAACCTTAAAGATCAGCTAGTCCATTCACTTAATTTTAACATAAAAAAAAAAAAGCTGAGGCCCAGGGAGGCTAAGTAATTTGCCTAAGGTCACACAGGTATTAAATATCCTAGCTGAGATTCAAACCCAGGTCATGTGACTCCAGAACTAGAGCTCTCTCCACTATATCATGTGACTAGAAGAGATTTTAAAGGGGAAAAAAGCTATAGAAAAAAAAGTAGCATTTAGGCTGTGTTTTTAAACAATACCAAAGAATGATTGGGGAAAAGAAAGGTAGAATCACCCACTTAAAGCCTGTGGTTGGCATCAAAAACAAAGCTAAGTTATTTTTTCTTGAATTCAACTTCTCGTTTTCACTCATTTCAATCAAACTATCTTTGATAACACAGCTTAAATGGAGACACTGTTGAGAAACATTCACTTTTTTTAAAATTGGGGTTCCCGGTTAACAACCCTCTGCTATCTTTGGGAGTAATTTGTCATCATAGTTGGTGTGTCAGCCCTATTCTTTATTCTCTAAATAAATCTGAGAAAGGCTTCCTGTGCCTAAGAGAAATGCTATTTGTGTTTCATTGGACAGACACCTGTACATTTGTGCTGGTATTTAGATTACACAGCACAGACCTCCCTTTTTCCCCCTCTCTGAATTCTAGCCATTTGCTGACAATGCAGATGGCAGAGCAGTAATGGTTAGACAGGTTAGCCCAAGATCTCAGAGCAGAGATCCACAATAGCTCCATGCCCCTAACACACCTACTCTTCAAGATCATTTTCAAAGTGTTGGCAATCTTTATTCCAGTCTCCTCTAGAGCTGAGAAGTCTTTTAAAAATTGCTCTTTGGGGTCCTGCCCTTATTTTTATCAGTCCTTTTATGCAGAGAATAGAACAAAAACACAGAACTTCTAACTGGAAAGGACTAACAATAGAAGGAAATGATGGAGACAACATGATTTCTGAACAGTCAGGAGTGGTGCAAACTTTAGTTTTTGTGAGTAAATGATTTCAGGCCTTGTTCCCCTTACCCCTGCCTAGATAATAATAACCATAACAGAGAATGGGGAAAACCCCAAAACTATAGCTCTCAAAAAATAATGTTACTGAAAAATGTAAGTTTCTTTTTACCTAATAAAATTTGCATCTCAATTTTCAGTCTTCCCAGAAAACATTTTCCTTTTCTCCTTTCTTTTGTCACTACTTTTCTTGATTTCTATTGGTTCATTGAGTTGGTTAACACAAAGAAACAATTGTGTGAGTTCATTTTCTATAACCATTTCATGTGAAACAAAGCTATAGTGGTGGTTTTACTATAGCTAGCACAATTTTTAAAGTGAGCATACTGCTATAGGGAAAGTCCATTCAATTGTAAAAATAGTAATGGAAAGCCAGAGAATATGCATAATCTGCCCCCTTTTAACTGGCTAGTTGGTTCATTCCTACTCCAACTGATCTGGAACAATTCTTTGTAGTTTTTCAGCTTCTGAGAAAGGAGGAACAGTTTTGTATAAGGGGGAAATTAGACTTGGGGTTAAATATTGATGTGATCTCAACACCTTGAATGAATGAAATGAAATGAATGAAAAGCATTTATTGACTTCTGGGTCACATGAGCAAAAATATGGAGGACTAGACATTTTCTCTGATTTCCATGACCTTTCAAAGTTCTCCAAAACAGAAGTTATGCACCAAAGATAAAGCAACTCTAGCTGTATCTATGGTCTGGGACACAAAGAATACCAAAGGGTAAAAAAAAAAAAATTTGAACTGACACTGACTCTGAACTCATTCATGCTGCCACACCCCAAAGGCTTGTGACATAACCCAATCCTACACTCATGACCCCACCCTTCTTTCCCGTGCTGTGGAGACCCCAATGCCAGGATATGGAAGTTTGCTTCATAACTGCTAGCCACAGGAGCCCTTCAGGAGAAAATGCTGGGGGAAGGAGGGAGTGGAGAGGGGTGACATCCAGCTCTGCAGCTGCCAATCCTACAGCAGGAGTACTGCAAAGCCCTGAATTGTCTGTGCTGGGGAGGACAACCTCATAGCACCAGCATGGCACTTCTCTCTGAACTGCTGGTACTGGGCCAGAGAACTGAGGAGAAAAGGGAGTGGGGCAGGATACCATGTTGGGGGATAGGGAGTTGTGTAGCACCTTACTAAACCTAAGGGAAAGAACTCAGCATCTAGCTGAAACCAGTTCTGTCCACCTGAAAGTCACTTGAGGCAGAGACATAAACTCATGAACTGATGAATCCCCCAGTGTGGGAGGAGGCTGTGACACTTTGAGATCTCGCCCCCAAGGTAACTATCGTCAGAGGGGACAGACTCAGAAAGTGAGCCACAGGGGAAAATCAGAGGCAGGGGGATTAAAATTATCAAAGATCTCAGGAAGAATAAAATTCAAAGAACTTGAACATAAATAGATAAATCAACAGGGAATATTAGCAACAGAAGGATACATGGTTTTCAGATCTAGTAAACTAGTTCAGTGATCTATGAATAAATACTGCAACAAAATGAATATATTCCAATATTAAGACAGAGGATCTGGTGGAAACTACAACATACACATGGAACCACAACATACTATTCCTGAGTGGTTCAAAAGAGAAACAAGAACTATGAAACCAGAATTTATAGTTTGCAGAGTGAAAAATTAATGAGCAGAATAGAAAAATTGTCATCTGTGATGGCAAATCTTACCGTAGAAATAAAAAAAAGAGACAACAGATTGGGATTGCAAATATGTAGAAGTGAAGGTCAATCTAGAAGAATAGAGGCAAAATAATAATAATAATAATAATAATAACATAAAAAGAAAATAAGGTCACTATGCAAGAAAAACATATTGATCTCAAAGACAGATGTATAGGGACAACCTAAGGATTATAGGTCTCAAGAGAACACACAACAGGACCAAAAAACCTTAACATCATTAGGCATTAAATAACAGAACTGCCTAGAATTTCCAAACCTAGAAAATAAAATATTAATTGAAAGAATTCATAGATCATCTCCAGAGGGAAAAAAGCCAATGCTAACAAACTCCAAGACACACAGAAGTTAAATTTAGCCATTCAATAACAAGTCTGCAAGCCATCAGAAAAAAGACCTTCAAACACAAAGAAAAAGAAATCTGGATGATGCAAGATTATTCTGCACCCACCAGAAAGCTTAGAAGGGAATGGAATAACGTGTCTGAAGAGCAACAGGACTCAGGATACAGCCCAGGGTAACCCACCCTACAAATCTGAGCTTAATCATAAAAAAGATGGATGTTTAATAGTAAAACTGAAGAGATTATTTGCTTCTTAAGCACACCAAATAACAGAAACACAGCAAGAAGGAATAAATGCCTCAGCAACAGAATAACAGCAGAGAGACCAGTAAGAGAATTCCTTCTAAATGTGTGGAAGCAGACAGGGGTGAAGGTGGAAGTCTGGTGGAGGTAAAAGGGAAAAGATGGGCTTGGAGCATGAAAAGAACCTGGTAAAACCTTGCCTATAGGTGAATCAATAGTTTTTGTGGGATTACATTGCAACATGGGAAGAGGGAAGAGGAGGAGAGAGACAGAGAAAATGTGTGATTTCTGGGGTCAAAACAAGGTCTGGCAATAAGAGGAAGGTGATCCCTGTGGTCTCAGAAAGACACAAGTCTTCAGGGAAGTGGGTGAAGAGGAGAGGGGAATCAATGAAAAGAGATGGGGGAGGAAAGAGACCTTGTTGTGGTGGTGTGAGGGAGTTCTGGTGAATACTTCTATGGGTGAAAAGAGAGAGAATCAGAAACAACAGAAAGCAATAGCCTAGTGTTTGATAGAGAGGAAAATATAAGTTACCTGGGGAAAAAAAACTCCTTATTTGATTAAAAGAAAACCTGCTGGGAAAAACTGGAAAGCAGTCTGGGTGAAATAAAGTTTAGTAGACTAAGACCTTATGCCATATTCTGCAATATATTTTAAATGGATAGATGACCTCAATATTAAAGATCATACCATAAAAATTTTAGAAAAGAAGCAGATCGTATACTTCTCACAGTCATGGGTAAGAGATGTATCCTTAACCAAACAAGAGATAGAAGAAATTACAAAAGATAAAATAGATAACTTTGATAATACGAAGCCGAAAAGCTTTTGCACAGACAAAATTAATGAACTCAGGATGAGAAGGGAAGTGGTGGAATGGAAAAAATATTTCTATTAAATTTCTCTGTTAAAGATTTCATATCTAAGATATTTTTAAAAATTAATAAATATATACAACATAGCCTTTCCGAAATAGATGTGGTCAAAAGATGTAAACCAGGGTTGAGGAACCTGCAGCCTGGAGGCTACATGTGGCCCTCTAGGTCCTCAAGTGTAGCCCTTTGACTGAGATTCAGTCTTGGGGACCTACAGGGCCACATGTGGCCTTGAGGCCACAGGCTCCCCACCTCTAATTGCAAAGTATTCACAACCGCATGAAAGAATGCTCCAAATCAAGAATAATAAGAGAAATACAAATTGAAAGAATCTTGAGATTTCACCTCAAATCCTGCAAATTGGTAAAAATTACAAAAATGGCAATAGTTAATGTTAGAAGGGTAGTGGAAGGATAGGCACATTAACACATTGTTGATGAAACTGTGAAAATATACAACCATTTTAGAAAGCAATTTGGAATTATGCATATAAAGCGACAAATGTCCATATCCTTTGAAACAGAGGATTCATTATTGGAATTAGACCCCAAGTAAGCCATAGAGAAAAAGAAAGTCCTTGCATACCAAAGTATTTGTAGCACCACTTTTTGTGATAGAAAAGAATTGGAATTAAAGTAGATGCCCATCAATTGGAAATGGCTCATTTGTATAGAATATGAATGTAATAGAATATTACTCTGCTGTTAAAAAAAAAGATGCATATTTTGAATACAGAGGAGCATGGAATGATCTATATTAAGTGATGCAGTGACATGAGTAGAGCTGAGAAAACAATACATACAGTAACTACAACAACATAACTGGAAAGAACACCAAAAATATATAAAATATTTAAAATATACCAAAAAATTAAAAAGTAAATGTAACAGAATTATAAAGATCAAGTAGGATTTGCATAAAGAGATCTAGAAATGAGAGGCCTCTATCAGTCTACCCCTTCATAAGAGTGGCAGGTCCACTCATGTTACACATTGTACTGGTTTTCAGACTTTTTCAATGTATTAATCAGTTGTGCTGACTTTTTTCCCCTCTCTAAATAAATACAATTTGTCATATGGGATGTTTCTCTGAGAGGAAGATAGGAATGGATACATGGAATACTATGGAGATATAAGGAACAGAAAATATTGATAAAAACTTATAAAAATAAAATAAATAAATGCAATTATGTAAAATGCCATTGCTGTGAAAATATCCTAGTATACCTCTTATTCATTCATAATTTGTCAATTCATCAACTTAGCAATATATTCCTTAGCATCATGATATGTTAAAAAAAAAAAAGGAAAAGCACTACTTCTAGAGTCTGAAGACATGAGTTCAAATTCTGACTCTGCAATTCATTTCTGAGGGACTAGAAAAACTCTAAGGCCCTTACCAGGTCTGAATCTATGATCCAAAAATAATGTAATCTATACTATGAATTGTTTCGACCATCGCCATAAATATTTATCAGTCTTGTGAATCTTGATGGAAAAAAAGTTAGGGAAAAGTCAAGTTTCCTGCTGCATCTGAGGACTCATGCCCTCATATCTATTTACCTTCTTTCCAGACTTCCAGATCTCTCAGAATAACGTAAACTTTGACTAATCTTTCTTCTCTTTGGTTCTAATAGTCCTTCAGTCTTAGTAGCTTTGTACTGTGGAAAGAGTGCTAGAATTGGAGTCAAGAAGACCTATAAACAAATCCTTTCTCAGGCGTGTATTAGCTATGTCACCCTGAGCAAAGGCACTTAACCTCAGTTCCCTCATCTGTATAATGGGAATGATAATAGGTGGCTTGTTGTGAAGATAAAGTGAGATAACACAAGCAAAATGTTTTAAACCACTATATAAAAGCTAGCAATTATTATCATCAAGTTCTATAGGTCCTTCTTTACCATCTTTTCCCTCTGTTTCATTCCTATTATTACTGCTCTAGTATAGGCCCTGATTAGCAAAAACCAATGCCTTTACAGTAGCCTCCTGATAGGTCTTCCTATCATCCTTCTCTCCTCCCTCTCATACTGTTGCCACAATGATCATTTTTATTAACAAATCTGATCATGCCATTCCTCTGCTCAAAATTCTTTAGTGGCTCCCAATTGCCTATACTAGATTCAGGCTCCTTTGCCTAGAATATAAGGTCCTTTTTAACCTTGTATCACTTAGCCTTTCTTTTCTTATCTGACAGAACTCAGGCTCTATAACACTCAGCCAAACTATGCTACTCTCTGTTCTTTGAATACATACTATGCTCTGGTGCCTTTATGCCTTTCCCCAGGCTCCAGGCTAGTCAGGATACCTAGAACATCCTTCCTCCTCTCCTTTGCCCATTAAATTCCAACCTCTTCTTTCAATCCCAAGTTAAATGTGACTTTCTCTATGAAGCCTTTCCTGATTCTCCTTACCTCTTAACATTTCTTTGTTTTATAACTCTCTAGTGCAGTATTATGTGATATTGCATATTCTAACTATCTATGCATGTAATTTATCCTTCTAGTAAATTGTAAGTTCTAT